>NW_028161157.1:75000-125387 GCF_964263955.1 Coregonus lavaretus
ACAGAGACTCCAATCTCCGCTGTGGAGCTTTGCAGCTCCTTCAGGGTTATCTTTGGTATCTTTGACAACTTTATGTAGACCCTAAAAGTTTGTGGGCACCTTTTGTCACCGTTATAGTGCATGTAATGTATTGTTTAGATTAATTTATTATTATTATTATTATTATTATTATTATTATTATTATTATTATTATTATTATTATTATTATTATGTTTATTGTGTTGTGGTGTCGCTAGCATGCATCCCCCCCCAAAAAATGGTTGTTTGCCCCACCATGATTGGGGCGGCAGGTAGCTTAGTGGTTAAGAGCGTTGTGCCATTAACTGAAAGATCGCTGGTTCTAATCCCTGAGCCGACTAGGTGAAAAATCTGTCGATGTGCCCTTGAGCAAGGCACTTAACCCTAATTGCTCCTGTAAGTCGCTCTGGATAAGAGCGTCGACTAAAATGTAAATGTAATGTAAATGTAAGATTGACATGCTAAAATCACCACCGCAAACGAGCCATCAATTTGTTTAACCACCTTACAAGCGACCACCACTCCTACCACTACAAAGACCTGAAATGCCAAGAGATAAACATAGAGAAAAGTCCCTTCTTCCAGCTTGTCCTGAAGCTAAGTTCACAAACCACTAGTAACCCAACAATGCCTCAGACAATCTGGCCCAAACAAATCATAACCAAACAAACATAAAATTATACTGGAAAACATTACAAAACCTCAAAGTGACCTTAAATGCTATTTGGCCCTAAACAGACAGTATACGGTGGCAGACTATCTGACCACTGTGACTGATAGAAAACGGAGGAAAAAATGGACAATGAACAGACTCAGTGAGCATAGCCTTGCTATTGAGAGGTCACCATAGGCAGAGAGGAGACAGGCTATGTGCCCACTGCCCACAAAATGAGGTGGAAACTGAGCTGCACTTCCTAACCTCCTGCCAAATGTACGATGATATGAGAGACACATATGGAAAAAGTTACTGGTTATGATGACATCACTGGTGAGAAGTCAGTAATGAAAAGATATTCGGTTGACTGCGTGTTAGTCTGCCAGCCCTATCTCTGTTGACATCTCCCTCTCTCTCCTCTTCTCTCTCACTCTCCATCTCCCCTCCTCCTCTGTCCTATAGCCGCAGGAAGTAGTTTGGTGGTGTAGAAATACAGCTAAACCTAGGGTATGGCTAAATGGGGTGTGTAGAAATACAAATAAACCTAGGGTATGGCTAAATGGGTTGTGTAGAAATCCCCCCACCAGTTGAAGCTCATTTACTGTATTTAAAAACTCTCAAATACTATTTGGAGAACAGCAGAAACTAACAAAAATGCCCCGAGACATTAATTATCACTGCAATGTTAGGTTTATATTAGGTTTAAAGGTCTGTGGAATGGAGTGTACAATGTACTACTCAACTTCAGTTTTTTTTGCATGGGCTGCATCTCAATCTACTTCATCCGCCTGTATGTCTGCCTTCCACATCCCAAAAATCACTATAGGTAGAGAGAAGACAGGCTATGTGCCACACTGCCCACAAAATGAGGTGGAAACTGAGCTGCACTTCCTAACCTCCTGCCAAATGTACGATGATGTGAGAGAGACATATTTCCCTCAGATTACAAGGACCCCCAAATAATTTGAAAACAAATATAATATTGATAAGCTTCCGTATCAGTTAGGTGAAATACAGCAGCGTGCAATCATGGCAGCAAAATGTGTGACCTGTTGTGATAAGAATAGGGTAACCAGTGGAGAACAAACACCACAGTAAATAAAACCTAGGCCTAGATTTATCAGTTTATTTCATTTCCCTTGCCATTTGTAATTCTACTTTTTGCACAAGCTCACACTCTCCTACAAACACCAGCTGGCTGAGAGGGCCCTAGTGGAGCCACCTGGCTGAGAGGGCCCTAGTGGAGCCACCTGGCTGAGAGGGCCTAGTGGAGCCACCTGCCTGAGAGGGCCCTAGTGGAGCCAGCTGGCTGAGAGGACCCTAGTGGAGCCAGCTAGTTCATATTTCATTTACAGTGTATTGACCGACGGCCTATACAGGTCAGGACTGATACACTCATTTTTATTTTTAGTTTTTTTATATAGTTAAATTATTAACATTTCAAATGACTTTCTCTTTTGAAACTTTTGTGTGTTTAAAGTTTACTAGGCTACCTGGCTAAATGGGGTGTGTGGAAATACAACTTAACCTAGGGTATGGCTAAATGGGGTGTGTAGAAATATAGTTAAACCTAGTGTATGGCGAAATGGGGTGTGTTGAAATAGAGCTAAACCTAGGGTATGGCTAAATGGGGTGTATTGACCGATGGCCTATACAGGTCAGGACAGATAAACTCATTTTTATATAGTTAAGAGAGGAGAAATGAACATCAACATCACCTTTCATGATGTGATGGGGAAGATAGACTTATCGTTGGTATGGTGCATCAACACCCATGTGTTCACACATTCCCCTTCCATGTGAACCTCTCTTTGCAGATGAGTTTACAGTATATCTAATTTAATACATCAGCTTTTCCTCAATCGTTCAGTTCCAGAGGTCAGAGGTCAATCTGAGCTGGGCCAATAGTGGAAGAGTGGAAAAGATTACTGGTTAGGATGACATTACTGGTGAGAAGTCAGTTATAAATATATATTTCCCTTCCCTTAATCTTTCTCTCTCCTCCACAAATCTCTATCTCCCCTCCCCTCCCCTCCCCTCCCCTCCCCTCCCCTCCCCTCCCCTCCCCTCTCTCTCCACTACGCTCTCCTCCGCCCCCACCCCTCCTCTCATCTCTCGCAGCCCTTTGACATCTCCCTCTCTATCTCCCCTCCCGTCCTCTGTCCCCTCCTCTCTCTCTACTACCCTCCCCTCCTCCCTCTCTCTCTCTCTCTCTCTCTCTCTTCCTGACATATTGCATCAGGCTTGTTGAGCTTGACTCAGTTGACTTGGGTAACAGACCTCTAGCTACCCCCCTTCCTCTTGCTCTATTGAACCTTTAATTAAACCTTTATTTAACTATGGGAGGCCATAGAAAACATAAGACAAATATTAAATAGATACATAATATATACTCTCATTCATTTCCATAGGGACAGATACAATCAATCATTGACACACTGAATATACAACAGTCAGATGCATGCCATCATCACAACTTAACTGACATTAGTGCCTGTCCCCAGATGGACAGTTATGCTACAGTAAAGTACATTTACAGGTGATAACATCATTGTTCTGCTTTAAGACAGATTTTTACTGTCTTGTTTCCGGTTGCATGTTATTTACTAGCCCTGCAAATGATCATATATCTTACAATATCAAATCATATCTCAGTAACTGTCATAAGTGTATATCAGTATAACAGCATCCTACCTGTGCTCCAGAACAGGATCATCAATATCACTGCAGGTATCATATCTGTCTCTAACTTGGGCTCCACTGAGCTATACAAGTCTGCTGTCATGAAGAGTGGACTGAAGAGTGGAAAAATACTGGTAGGCTATATGACTTCTATCTCATTAGTTCCTTACTTCAATGATGTGAGATAAACTTCTTAGCAAGTTATCTTCGATCAGTAGTTGAACCCAGCTACCTACAGGAAACTGATTTATTTTGAAAACCCCCCACAGGAAACTGCTGACAGAGCAGCAAAGTTACACATAGTGTGTGCTTTAATATCACCTCTAACTTTCTACTGCTTGAGTTCACCTCTTATAAGTGTATACTGGGCAACTTTAATAACGTCTGGATGCCTTATATCGAAGTTTGTATTGCCCACGTCATGTTTTCAATAGCTGCTGTGTTGCTCAGTCCTGCCCTGGGGGTCTGCCGTCCTGTGAGTTGTCCCTCTGGCCTTGGCCTAACACACCTGAAACCAATAATGAATGTTTCACTAAGACCCTAAAGCTGAGTGGGGAGTGTTGGGTTGGGGCGCTGCAGGGCCGTGGACCCCTAGGGACAGGACAGGGTGACCCAGCTATATTGTGTGGATGTAAAAAAAGCTCTACAGTATTACTAGGCCATATGAGATGAATTATATGACTGTCACACAGTACACGCTTTAAGTTTTTTGTTGTTCTAGGCTACCTGGCTAAAATGCTTGCTCGCTAGCCTAACTTCCTTTCAAGGGCAACGTTAGCTAGTTAACATTAGCGTACTACATCTAGCTACATGTTGAACTTCCATCCTCTCAGCCTAGGTGCACAATGTATGAATTTATGGTTGTATCAGAATCACCATTAGAATCAGGTAGAGGTGGAGGTGGAGGAGGAGGAGGAGGAGGAGGAGGAGGAGGAGGAGGAGGAGAGGGAGAGGAGGAGGAGGAGGAGGAGGAGGAGGAGAGGGAGAGGAGAGGAGAGGAGAGGAGAGGAGAGGAGAGGAGAGGAGAGGAGAGGAGAGGAGAGGAGAGGAGAGGAGAGGAGAGGAGAGGAGAGGAGAGGAGAGGAGAGGAGAGGAGAGGAGAGGAGAGGAGAGGAGAGGAGGAGGGGATGAGGAGGAGGAGGAGGAGGAGGAGGAGAGGGAGATGAGGAGGAGGAGGAGAGGAAGAGGAGGAGGAGGAGGAGAGGAGGAAGACAGAGAACAAGAAGAGTAATCTCCGATGAAAGAGTGTGGGGTGACTGTGGTGGACCATGTGGTCACCATGGTTTGACCTTGATAGAGGCTGGGATGGAGGAGAGGAGAGGAGAGGAGAGGAGAGGAGAGGAGAGGAGAGGAGAGGAGAGGAGAGGAGAGGAGAGGAGAGGAGAGGAGAGGAGAGGAGAGGAGAGGAGAGGAGAGGAGAGGAGAGGAGAGGAGGGGATGAGGGGATGAGGAAGAGGAGGAGAGGAGGAGGAGGAGGAGGAGGAGGAGGAGGAGGAGGAGAGGAGAGGAGAGGAGAGGAGAGGAGAGGAGAGGAGAGGAGAGGAGAGGAGAGGAGAGGAGAGGAGAGGAGAGGAGAGGAGAGGAGAGGAGAGGAGAGGAGAGGAGAGGAGAGGAGGAAGAAAAGAGGAGGAGGAGGAGGAGGAGGAGAAGGAGGAGGGGATGAGGAGGAGGAGGAGGAGGAGAGGGAGAGGAGAGGAGAGGAGAGGAGAGGAGAGGAGAGGAGAGGAGAGGAGAGGAGAGGAGAGGAGAGGAGAGGAGAGGAGAGGAGAGGAGAGGAGAGGAGAGGAGAGGAGAGGGAGATGAGGAGGAGGAGGAGGAGGAGGAGGAGGAGGAGGAGGAGGAGGAGGAGGAGGAGGAGGAGGAGGAGAGGAGGAAGACAGAGAACAAGGAGAGTAATCTCTGATGAAAGAGTGTGGGGTGACTGTGGTGGACCATGTGGTCACCATGGTTTGACCTTGATAGAGGCTGGGCAGAGAGTGCAGCCCAATATGAGCCGTTTCACTGTAGCATCCATCATCCAGACGTCCCAAAATGACAATAGGTATGTACTGCAGACTTGGACCTGTCTACTACTTTTACTACTGGACAGTAGCACTACAAAAGCACAGTAAAGACTGTAGATTCCAATACATACTGTAAGGGGAAACAAAGTCAAGGTTTCATGTATTACTGGATGGAGGAAACTGGGAGCGATACTACTTTGGAACATGTTTATCTTGTATCCTGTATTACTCTAGTGGTTACTGTACTGGAGGCTATTTGGTTTTAGTAGAAACAGTTGTTTTAGCTCCCGACTAACAGTTATTACGCTGACGTTGCTTCCAGAGGCAGTTTGGAACTCGGTAGTGAGTGTTGCAACCTGGGACAGACCATTTTTACATGTTACGAGATTCAGCACTCGGCGGTCCCGTTCTGTGAGATTGTGTGGCCTACCACTTCGTGGCTGAGCCGTTGTTGCTCCTAGATGTTTCCACTTCACAACGGATTTGTTTTGAAAACCCCCACAGGACACTGCTGACAGAGCAGCAACGTTTCACATAGTGTGTCCTATAATATCACCTCTAACTTTCTACTGCTTGAGTTCACCTCTTATAGAATATTGGTTAATGTTCCAGCACCTAAATATAAACAGTACCAGCACCCAAAATGAGTACTGATGATGTCTCATGTTAGAGCAGGAGAAGGGGGGATGTGGTGTAGAAGCTAGAGGTCTGTTACCCAAGTCAACTCAACAGGCCTGATGCTATATGTCAGGGTCAGGCTGGGCTGGGCCAAGAGTGGAAAAGGTTACTGGTTATGATGACATCACTGGTGAGAAGTCAGTGATAATAATATATTATCTCTCTCTCCCATCTCTCGCTCTCCTCCCTCTCTCCTCCCCTTTCCCTCCCCCTTTCTCTCTATCCTTCCCCTCCTCAAATGTATATTATATAATATAAGGAGAGGGGGGAGAGAGGGAGAAGAGGAGAGGTGGAGAGAGGGAGAAGAGGAGAGGGGGAGAGGGGGATAAGAGGAGAGGGGGAGAGGGGGAGAGGGGGTACTGTTCGTCTCCCACCGTTCCACCCGTGGGACTATACCTTCTGTGATCAAGTGGGAGTTTCCACCATATTTAGTATACCAGTCATTTCAGTTTAGGGAAGTGAACAAGTGCACACTTTAAGAGAAAGGAGACATAATTGGGACAATGCATCGTTCTAGACTGCAGTCATGCGTCTGTGACACCAGATTACCACCTAGTGGCCATAATAGGAACTGTCCTGTCAGTATGTTTTTACTGCTGTCTCAAAACAACACATGACCTGCATACATGATATGATTCATGTGTGAGTACTAAAAGCATATGAATATAGTATATTATATTCTAGTATATTTATTATATATGTGGGTCTGATAAGTAAACACTCTTAATGTTTGCTGTTTTATCACTAAGAAGAACATTGGGCACTATGTAACCAAACACATGTGGAACCTCATGATATGAGAGATAAGGAGTGTTTAAAAAGGTGAGTCCTGAACCCTGTAGACTACTACACTACTTCTGAAGAAGACCAGACTCAATTCAGAATGAAGACTGCTATTGTTCTGACGGTGTTGCTGTTGGGTCATGGCTAGAAAGGATCCAGCTTTTGTCAGATTAACGTCAGATTTGACTTTTCGTAGCAGGTTAGGAGAATTTGTGCAGCAGTTTAGGAGAATTAACGTAGCAGGTTAGGAGAATTAGGTTAAAGTTAGGAAAAAGGTTAGGATTAGCTAAAATGCCTCAACAAAAAATATACTTTTGACATTAATTTGACAAAATCTGGATCCCTAATTGCCATGTGGTCCTCTGTAGCTCAATTGGTAGAGAGCATGGCGCTTTTAATGCCAGGGTAGTGAGTGTTTTGAGTTTTGAGTATCTGAGATGTAGTTTCATCATACGTGTGTTAACAATTGGGGAAAACTGTAATGGTTAATCACTTAACCGTTTGGTAAAGCTATATATTTTAAACTGGTTTGTCGACTATATATGGATTTAGAGAACTACAGAAATTAAATCTGTTTGTAAAGTATAAACATTTAAATTACATGTATGATACACGATGAACATACATAATGACTACTCATTATTACTAATTGATTTCACATAGTGGGAACCACAATTAGTCACCATATAAAAGGGGGTGTGAACACTTCCAGTGTCTTTCAATATGGAGCAGGATAGACAGCAAGGGAGAGGAAGACACCAAAGAGCTGGTGGACAAGAGCCCCATCAGAGAGGAGGACAAGGGGCCCGTCAGAGAGGTGGACATGGGCCCCGTCAGAGAGGAGGACATGGGCCCCGTCATAGAGGAGGACATGGGCCCCATCAGAGAAGAGGACAAGGGCCCCATCAGAGAGGAGGACAAGGGGCCCGTCAGAGAGGTGGACATGGGCCCCGTCAGAGAGGAGGACATGGGCCCCGTCAGAGAGGAGGACATGGGCCCCGTCAGAGAGGAGGACATGGGCCCCATCAGAGAGGAGGACATGGGGCCCGTCAGAGAGGAGGACATGGGCCCCATCAGAGAGGTGGACAAGGGGCCCCGTCAGAGAGGAGGACAAGGGGCCCGTCAGAGAGGTGGACATGGGCCCCGTCAGAGAGGAGGACATGGGCCCCATCAGAGAGGAGGACATGGGCCCCGTCAGAGAGGAGGACATGGGGCCCGTCAGAGAGGAGGAAATGGGCCCCATCAGCGAGGAGGACAAGGGGCCCGTCAGAGAGGTGGACATGGGCCCCGTCAGAGAGGAGGACATGGGCCCCATCAGAGAGGAGGACATGGGCCCCGTCAGAGAGGAGGACATGGGCCCTGTCAGAGAGGTGGACATGGGCCCCGTCAGAGAGGAGGACATGGGCCCCGTCAGAGAGGAGGACAAGGGGCCCGTCAGAGAGGAGGACATGAGCCCCATCAGAGAGGAGGACAAGGGGCCCGTCAGAGAGGAGGACATGGGCCCCATCAGAGAGGAGGACATGGGGCCCGTCAGAGAGGAGGACAAGGGGCTCATCAGAGAGGTGGACATGGGCCCTGTCAGAGAGGTGGACAAGGAGCCCCGTCAGAGTGGAGGACAAGGGGCCCGTCAGAGAGGAGGACATGGGGCCCGTCAGAGAGGTGGACATCGGCCCCATCAGAGAGGAGGACAAGGGGCCCGTCAGAGAGGAGGACATGGGGCCCGTCAGAGAGGTGGACAAGGGGCCCCCTCAGAGAGGAGGACAAGGGGCCCATCAGAGAGGAGGACAAGGGGCCCGTCAGAGAGGAGGACAAGGGGCCCGTCAGAGAGGAGGACATGGGCCCCGTCAGAGAGGAGGACATGGGCCCCGTCAGAGAGGAGGACATGGGCCCCGTCACAGAGGAGGACAAGGGGCCCGTCAGAGAGGAGGACATGGGGCCCGTCAGAGAGGAGGACATGGGCCCCGTCATAGAGGAGGACATGGGCCCCATCAGAGAAGAGGACAAGGGCCCCATCAGAGAGGAGGACAAGGGGCCCGTCAGAGAGGTGGAATGGGCCCCGTCAGAGAGGAAGACATGGGCCCCGTCAGAGAGGAGGACATGGGCCCCGTCAGAGAGGAGGACATGGGCCCCATCAGAGAGGAGGACATGGGGCCCGTCAGAGAGGAGGACATGGGCCCCATCAGAGAGGTGGACAAGGGGCCCCGTCAGAGAGGAGGACAAGGGGCCCGTCAGAGAGGTGGACATGGGCCCCGTCAGAGAGGAGGACATGGGCCCCATCAGAGAGGAGGACATGGGCCCCGTCAGAGAGGAGGACATGGGGCCCGTCAGAGAGGAGGACATGGGCCCCATCAGCGAGGAGGACAAGGGGCCCGTCAGAGAGGTGGACATGGGCCCCGTCAGAGAGGAGGACATGGGCCCCATCAGAGAGGAGGACATTGGCCCCGTCAGAGAGGAGGACATGGGCCCTGTCAGAGAGGTGGACATGGGCCCCGTCAGAGAGGAGGACATGGGCCCCGTCAGAGAGGAGGACAAGGGGCCCGTCAGAGAGGACGACATGAGCCCCATCAGAGAGGAGGACAAGGGGCCCATCAGAGAGGAGGACAAGGGGCTCATCAGAGAGGTGGACATGGGCCCTGTCAGAGAGGTGGACAAGGGGCCCCGTCAGAGAGGAGGACAAGGGGCCCGTCAGAGAGGAGGACATGGGGCCCGTCAGAGAGGTGGACATCGGCCCCATCAGAGAGGAGGACAAGGGGCCCGTCAGAGAGGAGGACATGGGGCCCGTCAGAGAGGTGGACAAGGGGCCCCGTCAGAGAGGAGGACAAGGGGCCCATCAGAGAGGAGGACAAGGGGCCCGTCAGAGAGGAGGACAAGGGGCCCGTCAGAGAGGAGGACATGGGCCCCGTCAGAGAGGAGGACATGGGCCCCGTCAGAGAGGAGGACATGGGCCCCGTCACAGAGGAGGACAAGGGGCCCGTCAGAGAGGAGGACATGGGGCCCGTCAGAGAAGAGGACAAGGGCCCCATCAGAGAGGAGGACAAGGGGCCCGTCAGAGAGGTGGACATGGGCCCCGTCAGAGAGGAGGACATGGGCCCCGTCAGAGAGGAGGACATGGGCCCCGTCAGAGAGGAGGACATGGGCCCCATCAGAGAGGAGGACATGGGGCCCGTCAGAGAGGAGGACATGGGCCCCATCAGAGAGGTGGACAAGGGGCCCCGTCAGAGAGGAGGACAAGGGGCCCATCAGAGAGGTGGACATGGGCCCCGTCAGAGAGGAGGACATGGGCCCCATCAGAGAGGAGGACATGGGCCCCGTCAGAGAGGAGGACATGGGGCCCGTCAGAGAGGAGGAAATGGGCCCCATCAGCGAGGAGGACAAGGGGCCCGTCAGAGAGGTGGACATGGGCCCCGTCAGAGAGGAGGACATGGGCCCCATCAGAGAGGAGGACATGGGCCCCGTCAGAGAGGAGGACATGGGCCCTGTCAGAGAGGTGGACATGGGCCCCGTCAGAGAGGAGGACATGGGCCCCGTCAGAGAGGAGGACAAGGGGCCCGTCAGAGAGGAGGACATGAGCCCCATCAGAGAGGAGGACAAGGGGCCCGTCAGAGAGGAGGACATGGGCCCCATCAGAGAGGAGGACATGGGGCCCGTCAGAGAGGAGGACAAGGGGCTCATCAGAGAGGTGGACATGGGCCCTGTCAGAGAGGTGGACAAGGAGCCCCGTCAGAGTGGAGGACAAGGGGCCCGTCAGAGAGGAGGACATGGGGCCCGTCAGAGAGGTGGACATCGGCCCCATCAGAGAGGAGGACAAGGGGCCCGTCAGAGAGGAGGATATGGGGCCCGTCAGAGAGGTGGACAAGGGGCCCCGTCAGAGAGGAGGACAAGGGGCCCATCAGAGAGGAGGACAAGGGGCCCGTCAGAGAGGAGGACAAGGGGCCCGTCAGAGAGGAGGACATGGGCCCCGTCAGAGAGGAGGACATGGGCCCCGTCAGAGAGGAGGACATGGGCCCCGTCACAGAGGAGGACAAGGGGCCCGTCAGAGAGGAGGACATGGGGCCCGTCAGAGAGGAGGACATGGGCCCCGTCATAGAGGAGGACATGGGCCCCATCAGAGAAGAGGACAAGGGCCCCATCAGAGAGGAGGACAAGGGGCCCGTCAGAGAGGTGGAATGGGCCCCGTCAGAGAGGAGGACATGGGCCCCGTCAGAGAGGAGGACATGGGCCCCGTCAGAGAGGAGGACATGGGCCCCATCAGAGAGGAGGACATGGGGCCCGTCAGAGAGGAGGACATGGGCCCCATCAGAGAGGTGGACAAGGGGCCCCGTCAGAGAGGAGGACAAGGGGCCCGTCAGAGAGGTGGACATGGGCCCCGTCAGAGAGGAGGACATGGGCCCCATCAGAGAGGAGGACATGGGCCCCGTCAGAGAGGAGGACATGGGCCCTGTCAGAGAGGTGGACATGGGCCCCGTCAGAGAGGAGGACATGGGCCCCGTCAGAGAGGAGGACAAGGGGCCCGTCAGAGAGGAGGACACGAGCCCCATCAGAGAGGAGGACAAGGGGCCCATCAGAGAGGAGGACAAGGGGCTCATCAGAGAGGTGGACATGGGCCCTGTCAGAGAGGTGGACAAGGGGCCCCGTCAGAGAGGAGGACAAGGGGCCCGTCAGAGAGGAGGACATGGGGCCCGTCAGAGAGGTGGACATCGGCCCCATCAGAGAGGAGGACAAGGGGCCCGTCAGAGAGGAGGACATGGGGCCCGTCAGAGAGGTGGACAAGGGGCCCCGTCAGAGAGGAGGACAAGGGGCCCATCAGAGAGGAGGACAAGGGGCCCGTCAGAGAGGAGGACAAGGGGCCCGTCAGAGAGGAGGACATGGGCCCCGTCAGAGAGGAGGACATGGGCCCCGTCAGAGAGGAGGACATGGGCCCCGTCACAGAGGAGGACAAGGGGCCCGTCAGAGAGGAGGACATGGGGCCCGTCAGAGAGGAGGACATGGGGCCCGTCAGAGAGGTGGACATGGGCCCCGTCGAGAGGTGGACAATGGGCCCCGTCAGAGAGGAGGACAAGGGGCCCGTCAGAGAGGAGGACAAGGGGCCCGTCAGAGAGGAGGACATGGGCCCCGTCAGAGAGGAGGACATTGGCCCCATCAGAGAGGAGGACATGGGCCCCATCAGAGAGGAGGACATGGGCCCCGTCAGAGAGGAGGACATGGGGCCCGTCAGAGAGGAGGACATGGGCCCCGTCAGCGAGGAGGACAAGGGGCCCGTCAGAGAGGTGGACATGGGCCCCGTCAGAGAGGAGGACATGGGCCCCATCAGAGAGGAGGACATGGGCCCCGTCAGAGAGGAGGACATGGGCCCTGTCAGAGAGGTGGACATGGGCCCCGTCAGAGAGGAGGACATGGGCCCCGTCAGAGAGGAAGACAAGGGGCCCGTCAGAGAGGAGGACATGAGCCCCATCAGAGAGGAGGACAAGGGGCCCATCAGAGAGGAGGAAAAGGGGCTCATCAGAGAGGTGGACATGGGCCCTGTCAGAGAGGTGGACAAGGGGCCCCGTCAGAGAGGAGGACAAGGGGCCCGTCAGAGAGGAGGACATGGGGCCCGTCAGAGAGGTGGACATGGGCCCCATCAGAGAGGAGGACAAGGGGCCCGTCAGAGAGGAGGACATGGGGCCCGTCAGAGAGGTGGACAAGGGGCCCCGTCAGAGAGGAGGACAAGGGGCCCATCAGAGAGGAGGACAAGGGGCCCGTCAGAGAGGAGGACAAGGGGCCCGTCAGAGAGGAAGACATGGGCCCCGTCAGAGAGGAGGACATGGGCCCCGTCAGAGAGGAGGACATGAGCCCCATCAGAGAGGAGGACAAGGGGCCCGTCAGAGAGGTGGACATGGGCCCCGTCAGAGAGGAGGACATGGGCCCCATCAGAGAGGAGGACATGGGCCCCGTCAGAGAGGAGGACATGGGCCCTGTCAGAGAGGTGGACATGGGCCCCGTCAGAGAGGAGGACATGGGCCCCGTCAGAGAGGAGGACAAGGGGCCCGTCAGAGAGGAGGACATGAGCCCCATCAGAGAGGAGGACAAGGGGCCCATCAGAGAGGAGGACAAGGGGCTCATCAGAGAGGTGGACATGGGCCCTGTCAGAGAGGTGGACAAGGGGCCCCGTCAGAGAGGAGGACAAGGGGCCCGTCAGAGAGGAGGACATGGGAACCGTCAGAGAGGTGGACATCGGCCCCATCAGAGAGGAGGACAAGGGGCCCGTCAGAGAGGAGGACATGGGGCCCGTCAGAGAGGTGGACAAGGGGCCCCGTCAGAGAGGAGGACAAGGGGCCCCGTCAGAGAGGAGGACAAGGGGCCCGTCAGAGAGGAGGACAAGGGGCCCGTCAGAGAGGAAGACATGGGCCCCGTCAGAGAGGAGGACATGGGCCCCGTCAGAGAGGAGGACATGGGCCCCGTCACAGAGGAGGACAAGGGGCCCGTCAGAGAGGAGGACAAGGGGCCCGTCAGAGAGGAGGATATGGGGCCCGTCAGAGAGGTGGACAAGGGGCCCCGTCAGAGAGGAGGACAAGGGGCCCATCAGAGAGGAGGACAAGGGGCCCGTCAGAGAGGAGGACAAGGGGCCCGTCAGAGAGGAGGACATGGGCCCCGTCAGAGAGGAGGACATGGGCCCCGTCAGAGAGGAGGACATGGGCCCCGTCACAGAGGAGGACAAGGGGCCCGTCAGAGAGGAGGACATGGGGCCCGTCAAAGAGGAGGACATGGGCCCCGTCATAGAGGAGGACATGGGCCCCATCAGAGAAGAGGACAAGGGCCCCATCAGAGAGGAGGACAAGGGGCCCGTCAGAGAGGTGGAATGGGCCCCGTCAGAGAGGAGGACATGGGCCCCGTCAGAGAGGAGGACATGGGCCCCGTCAGAGAGGAGGACATGGGCCCCATCAGAGAGGAGGACATGGGGCCCGTCAGAGAGGAGGACATGGGCCCCATCAGAGAGGTGGACAAGGGGCCCCGTCAGAGAAGAGGACAAGGGGCCCGTCAGAGAGGTGGACATGGGCCCCGTCAGAGAGGAGGACATGGGCCCCATCAGAGAGGAGGACATGGGCCCCGTCAGAGAGGAGGACATGGGCCCTGTCAGAGAGGTGGACATGGGCCCCGTCAGAGAGGAGGACATGGGCCCCGTCAGAGAGGAGGACAAGGGGCCCGTCAGAGAGGAGGACATGAGCCCCATCAGAGAGGAGGACAAGGGGCCCATCAGAGAGGAGGACAAGGGGCTCATCAGAGAGGTGGACATGGGCCCTGTCAGAGAGGTGGACAAGGGGCCCCGTCAGAGAGGAGGACAAGGGGCCCGTCAGAGAGGAGGACATGGGGCCCGTCAGAGAGGTGGACATCGGCCCCATCAGAGAGGAGGACAAGGGGCCCGTCAGAGAGGAGGACATGGGGCCCGTCAGAGAGGTGGACAAGGGGCCCCGTCAGAGAGGAGGACAAGGGGCCCATCAGAGAGGAGGACAAGGGGCCCGTCAGAGAGGAGGACAAGGGGCCCGTCAGAGAGGAGGACATGGGCCCCGTCAGAGAGGAGGACATGGGCCCCGTCAGAGAGGAGGACATGGGCCCCGTCAGAGAGGAGGACATTGGCCCCATCAGAGAGGAGGACATGGGCCCCATCAGAGAGGAGGACATGGGCCCCGTCAGAGAGGAGGACATGGGGCCCGTCAGAGAGGAGGACATGGGCCCCGTCAGCGAGGAGGACAAGGGGCCCGTCAGAGAGGTGGACATGGGCCCCGTCAGAGAGGAGGACATGGGCCCCATCAGAGAGGAGGACATGGGCCCCGTCAGAGAGGAGGACATGGGCCCTGTCAGAGAGGTGGACATGGGCCCCGTCAGAGAGGAGGACATGGGCCCCGTCAGAGAGGAGGACAAGGGGCCCGTCAGAGAGGAGGACATGAGCCCCATCAGAGAGGAGGACAAGGGGCCCATCAGAGAGGAGGAAAAGGGGCTCATCAGAGAGGTGGACATGGGCCCTGTCAGAGAGGTGGACAAGGGGCCCCGTCAGAGAGGAGGACAAGGGGCCCGTCAGAGAGGAGGACATGGGGCCCGTCAGAGAGGTGGACATGGGCCCCATCAGAGAGGAGGACAAGGGGCCCGTCAGAGAGGAGGACATGGGGCCCGTCAGAGAGGTGGACAAGGGGCCCCGTCAGAGAGGAGGACAATGGGCCCATCAGAGAGGAGGACAAGGGGCCCGTCAGAGAGGAGGACAAGGGGCCCGTCAGAGAGGAAGACATGGGCCCCGTCAGAGAGGAGGACATGGGCCCCGTCAGAGAGGAGGACATGAGCCCCATCAGAGAGGAGGACAAGGGGCCCGTCAGAGAGGTGGACATGGGCCCCGTCAGAGAGGAGGACATGGGCCCCATCAGAGAGGAGGACATGGGCCCCGTCAGAGAGGAGGACATGGGCCCTGTCAGAGAGGTGGACATGGGCCCCGTCAGAGAGGAGGACATGGGCCCCGTCAGAGAGGAGGACAAGGGGCCCGTCAGAGAGGAGGACATGAGCCCCATCAGAGAGGAGGACAAGGGGCCCATCAGAGAGGAGGACAAGGGGCTCATCAGAGAGGTGGACATGGGCCCTGTCAGAGAGGTGGACAAGGGGCCCCGTCAGAGAGGAGGACAAGGGGCCCGTCAGAGAGGAGGACATGGGAACCGTCAGAGAGGTGGACATCGGCCCCATCAGAGAGGAGGACAAGGGGCCCGTCAGAGAGGAGGACATGGGGCCCGTCAGAGAGGTGGACAAGGGGCCCCGTCAGAGAGGAGGACAAGGGGCCCATCAGAGAGGAGGACAAGGGGCCCGTCAGAGAGGAGGACATGGGGCCCGGCAGAGAGGAGGACATGGGCCCCGTCAGAGAGGTGGACAAGGGGCCCCGTCAGAGAGGAGGACAAGGGGCCCCGTCAGAGAGGAGGACAAGGGGCCCGTCAGAGAGGAGGACAAGGGGCCCGTCAGAGAGGAAGACATGGGCCCCGTCAGAGAGGAGGACATGGGCCCCGTCAGAGAGGAGGACATGGGCCCCGTCACAGAGGAGGACAAGGGGCCCGTCAGAGAGGAGGACATGGGGCCCGTCAGAGAGGTGGACATGGGCCCCATCAGAGAGGAGGAAAAGGGGCTCATCAGAGAGGTGGACATGGGCCCTGTCAGAGAGGTGGACAAGGGGCCCCGTCAGAGAGGAGGACAAGGGGCCCGTCAGAGAGGAGGACATGGGGCCCGTCAGAGAGGTGGACATGGGCCCCATCAGAGAGGAGGACAAGGGGCCCGTCAGAGAGGAGGACATGGGGCCCGTCAGAGAGGTGGACAAGGGGCCCCGTCAGAGAGGAGGACAAGGGGCCCATCAGAGAGGAGGACAAGGGGCCCGTCAGAGAGGAGGACAAGGGGCCCGTCAGAGAGGAAGACATGGGCCCCGTCAGAGAGGAGGACATGGGCCCCGTCAGAGAGGAGGACATGAGCCCCATCAGAGAGGAGGACAAGGGGCCCATCAGAGAGGTGGACATGGGCCCCGTCAGAGAGGAGGACATGGGCCCCATCAGAGAGGAGGACATGGGCCCCGTCAGAGAGGAGGACATGGGCCCTGTCAGAGAGGTGGACATGGGCCCCGTCAGAGAGGAGGACATGGGCCCCGTCAGAGAGGAGGACAAGGGGCCCGTCAGAGAGGAGGACATGAGCCCCATCAGAAAGGAGGAAAAGGGGCCCATCAGAGAGGAGGACAAGGGGCTCATCAGAGAGGTGGACATGGGCCCTGTCAGAGAGGTGGACAAGGGGCCCCGTCAGAGAGGAGGACAAGGGGCCCGTCAGAGAGGAGGACATGGGAACCGTCAGAGAGGTGGACATCGGCCCCATCAGAGAGGAGGACAAGGGGCCCGTCAGAGAGGAGGACATGGGGCCCGTCAGAGAGGTGGACAAGGGGCCCCGTCAGAGAGGAGGACAAGGGGCCCATCAGAGAGGAGGACAAGGGGCCCGTCAGAGAGGAGGACAAGGGGCCCGTCAGAGAGGAGGACATGGGCCCCGTCAGAGAGGTGGACAAGGGGCCCCGTCAGAGAGGAGGACAAGGGGCCCCGTCAGAGAGGAGGACAAGGGGCCCGTCAGAGAGGAGGACAAGGGGCCCGTCAGAGAGGAGGACATGGGCCCCGTCAGAGAGGAGGACATGGGCCCCGTCAGAGAGGAGGACATGGGCCCCGTCACAGAGGAGGACAAGGGGCCCGTCAGAGAGGAGGACATGGGGCCCGTCAGAGAGGTGGACATGGGCCCCATCAGAGAGGAGGACAAGGGGCCCGTCAGAGAGGAGGACATGGGCCCCGTCAGAGAGGAGGACATGGGCCCCGTCAGAGAGGAGGACATGGAACCCATCAGAGAGGAGGACATGGGCCCCGTCAGAGAGGAGGACATGGGGCCCGTCAGAGAGGAGGACATGGGCCCCGTCAGCGAGGAGGACAAGGGGCCCGTCAGAGAGGTGGACATGGGCCCCGTCAGAGAGGAGGACATGGGCCCCATCAGAGAGGAGGACATGGGCCCCGTCAGAGAGGAGGACATGGGCCCTGTCAGAGAGGTGGACATGGGCCCCGTCAGAGAGAGGAGGACATGGGCCCCGTCAGAGAGGAGATCAAGGGGCCCGTCAGAGAGGAGGACATGAGCCCCATCAGAGAGGAGGACAAGGGGCCCATCAGAGAGGAGGAAAAGGGGCTCATCAGAGAGGTGGACATGGGCCCTGTCAGAGAGGTGGACAAGGGGCCCCGTCAGAGAGGAGGACAAGGGGCCCGTCAGAGAGGAGGACATGGGGCCCGTCAGAGAGGTGGACATGGGCCCCATCAGAGAGGAGGACAAGGGGCCCGTCAGAGAGGAGGACATGGGGCCCGTCAGAGAGGTGGACAAGGGGCCCCGTCAGAGAGGAGGACAAGGGGCCCATCAGAGAGGAGGACAAGGGGCCCGTCAGAGAGGAGGACAAGGGGTCCGTCAGAGAGGAGGACATGGGCCCCGTCAGAGAGGAGGACATGGGCCCCGTCAGAGAGGAGGACATGGGCCCCGTCACAGAGGAGGACAAGGGGCCCGTCAGAGAGGAGGACATGGGGCCCGTCAGAGAGGTGGACATGGGCCCCATCAGAGAGGAGGACAAGGGGCCCGTCAGAGAGGAGGACATGGGGCCCGTCAGAGAGGTGGACATGGGCCCCGTCAAGAGGTGGACAATGGGCCCCGTCAGAGAGGAGGACAAGAGGCCCGTCAGAGAGGAGGACAAGGGGCCCGTCAGAGAGGAGGACATGGGCCCCGTCAGAGAGGAGGACATGGGCCCCGTCAGAGAGGAGGACATGGGCCCCGTCAGAGAGGAGGACATGGGCCCCGTCAGAGAGGAGGACAAGGGGCCCGTCAGAGAGGAGGACAAGGGGCCCGTCAGAGAGGTGGGCATGTGCTCCGTCAGAGAGGAGGACATGGGCCCCGTCAGAGAGGAGGACATGGGCCCCGTCAGAGAGGTGGACATGGGCCCCGTCAGAGAGGAGGACATGGGCCCCGTCAGAGAGGAGGACAAGGGGCCCGTCAGAGAGGAGGACATGGGCCCCATCAGAGAGGAGGACATGGGTCCCGTCAGAGAGCTGGACATGGGCCCCATCAGAGAGGAGGACAAGGGGCCCGTCAGAGAGGAGGACAAGGGGCCCGTCAGAGAGGTGGACATGGGCCCCGTCAGAGAGGAGGACATAGGCCCCGTCAGAGAGGAGGACATGGGGCCCGTCAGAGAGGAGGACATGGGCCCCGTATGAGAGAAGGACAAAGGGCCCGTCAGAGAGGTGGACATGGGCCCCGTCAGAGAGTGTCTGGGTAATGGTGTAACTGGCCTAGATTCTCCCAGAGTGTCTGGGTCATGGTGTAACTGGATGAGATTCTCCCAGAGTGTCTGGGTCATGGTGTAACTGGCTGAGATTCTCCCAGAGTGTCTGGGTCATGGTGTAACTGGCTGAGATTCTCCCAGAGTGTCTGGGTAATGGTGTAACTGGCTGAGATTCTCCCAGAGTGTCTGGGTCATGGTGTAACTGGCTGAGATTCTCCCAGAGTGTCTGGGTCATGGTGTAACTGGTTGAGATTCTACCAGAGTGTCTGGGTCATGATGTAACTGGCTGAGATTCTCCCAGAGTGTCTGGGTCATGGTGTAACTGGCTGAGATTCTCCCAGAGTGTCTGGGTCATGGTGTAACTGACTGAGATTCTCCCAGAGTGTCTGTGTTGGTGTAACAGGCTGAGATTCTCCCAGAGTGTCTGGGTAATGGTGTAACTTGCTGAGATTCTCCCAGAGTGTCTGGGTAATGGTGTAACTGGCTGAGATTCTCCCAGAGTGTCTGGGTCATGGTGTAACTGGCTGAGATTCTCCCAGAGTGTCTGGGTCATGGTGTAACTGGCTGAGATTCTCCCAGAGTGTCTGGGTAATGGTGTAACTGGCTGACAGGATGATGCAGTACTGTACATGTAGGCCTGATGTGTAATATTGTTCTCTGGCCAACAGAGAGAAATATTTCAATGTTCATCTTTCATACTCCCACCAATCTGCAGTGAAGACTGTTCAGGTAAAGTTTCCCCGAGGTACAGATCTAGGATCAGCTTCTCCTCCCCCAATCCTAACCTTATCCATTAGTGGGGGAAATGCAAAACTAACCCAAGATCAGCGTGCAGGGAAAACTTCACCCTATATTCAATGGTACCCTGTTCCCTATATAGAGCACTCACTACTATTGACCAGGGCCCACGGGGCTATACACTATACAGCTAAATGCTAATAGGACACTATACAGCTAAATGCTAATAGGACACTATACAGCTAAATGCTAATAGGTCACTATACAGCTAAATGCTAATAGGTCACTATACAGCTAAATGCTAATAGGACACTATACAGCTAAATGGAGGAACTAATGACATTGGTATAATTGAACATTTATGTCCCACAACATCTAATGTGTGTGTGTGTGTGTGTGTGTGTGTGTGTGTGTGTGTGTGTGTGTGTGTGTGTGTGTGTGTGTGTGTGTGTGTGTGTGTGTGTGTGTGTGTGTGTGTGTGTGTGTGTGTGTGTGTGTGTGTGTGTGTGTGTGTTAATGGTGAGAAATTTGTGCTTTTTTAAGTCTGTTCGGTTTCGGTTCGATTACAAAAAATATATAACGGCTTTCGAATTCGATAATTAAAAAAAACATGAAATGCATTATCAAATAATTGCATTACAATGGTTTTAGAGCTTTTTAAGGGAAATTTCAAAGCAAAAAACAGTGAACGTTAAATTGCCAAAAAATAAAGGAAATGACTATGAAACAATCAAATATTTCAGTTGTGTACAGTGTCTTGCGAAACTATTAACCCCCCTTGGAATTTTTCTTATTTTGTTGCCTTACAACCTGGAATTAAAATTGATTTTTTCGGGGTTTGTAACATTTCATTTCCACAACATGCCTACCACTTTGAAGATGTAAAAACATTTTTTATTGTGAAACAAACAAGAAATTTGCCCATTCTTCAAGGCAAAACTGCTCCAGCTCCTTCAAGTTGGATGGGTTCCGCTAGTGTACAGCAATCTTTAAGTCATACCACAGATTCTCAATTGGATTGAGGTCTGGGCTTTGACTAGGCCATTCCAAGACATTTAAATGTTTCTCCTTAAACCACTTCAGTGTTGCTTTAGCACTATGCTTAGGGTCATTGTCCAGCTGGAAGGTGAACCTCCATCCCAGTCTCAAATCTCTGGAAGACTGAAACAGGTTTCCCTCAAGAATTTCCCTGTATTTAGCGCCATCCATTACTCCTTCAATTGTGACCAGTTTCCCAGTCCCTGCCAATGAAAAACATCCCCACAGCATGATATTGCCACCACCATGCTTCAATGTGGTGATGGTGTTCTCGGGGTGATGAGAGGTGTTGCGTTTGCGCCAGACATAGCATTTTCCTTGATGGCCAAAAAGTTCAATTTTAGTCTCATCTGACCAGAGTACCTTCTTCCATATGTTTGGGGAGTCTCCCACATGCCTTTGGCGAAAACGAAACGTGGTTGCTTATTTTTTTCTTTAAGCAACGGCTTTTTCTGGCCACTCTTCCATAAAGCCCAGCTCTGTGGAGTGTATGGCTTAAAGTGGTCCTATGGACAGAGACTCCAATCTCCGCTGTGGAGCTTTGCAGCTCCTTCAGGGTTATCTTTGGTATCTTTGACAACTTTATGTAGACCCTAAAAGTTTGTGGGCACCTTTTGTCACCATTATAGTGCATGTAATGTATTGTTTAGATTAATTAATAATAATAATAATTATTATTATTATGTTTATTGTGTTGTGGTGTCGCTAGCATGCATCCCCCCCCAAAAAATGGTTGTTTGCCCCACCAAGATTGGGGCGGCAGGTAGCTTAGTGGTTAAGAGCGTTGTGCCAGTAACCGAAAGGTCGCTGGTTCTAATCCCCGAGCCGACTAGGTGAAAAATCTGTCGATGTGCCCTTGAGCAAGGCACTTAACCCTAATTGCTCCTGTAAGTCGCTCTGGATAAGAGCGTCTGCTAAATGACTAAAATGGAAATGTAATGGAAATGTAAGATTGACATGCTAAAATCACCACTGCAAACGAGCCATCAATTTGATTAACCACCTAACAAGCGACCACCACTCCTACCACTACAAAGACCTGAAATGCCAAGAGATAAACATAGAGAAAAGGCCCTTCTTCCAGCTTGTCCTGAAGCTAAGTTCACCAACCACTACTAACCCAACAATGCCTCAAGACAGCCCTCAGACAATCTGGCCCAAACAAATCATAACCAAATAAACGTAAAATTATACTGGAAAACATTACAAAACCTGGGATGTGTAGAAATATTAGCTAAACCTAGGGTATGGCTAAATGGGGTGTGTAGAAATACAAATAAACCTAGGGTATGGCTAAATGGGGTGTGTAGAAATACAGCTAAACCTAGGGTATGGCTAAATGGAGTGTGTAGAAATACAGCTAAACCTAGGGTATGGCTAAATGGGGTGTGTAGAAATACAGCTAATCCTAGTGTATGGCTAAATGGGGTGTGTAGAAATACAGCTAAACCTAGGGTATGGCTAA
This sequence comes from Coregonus lavaretus, assembly GCF_964263955.1. NCBI lineage: Eukaryota > Metazoa > Chordata > Actinopteri > Salmoniformes > Salmonidae > Coregonus > Coregonus lavaretus. Next base: position 96,897 of record NW_028161157.1, read on the forward strand.
ATGGGGTGTGTAGAAATACAGCTAAACCTAGGGTATGGCTAAATGGGGTGTGTAGAAACACATCTAAACCTAGTGTATGGCTAAATGGGGTGTGTAGAAATACAAATAAACCTAGGGTATGGCTAAATGGGGTGTGTAGAAATCCCCCCACCAGTTGAAGCTCATTTACTGTACTTAAAAACTCTCAAATACTATTTGGAGAACAGCAGAAACTAACAAAAATGCCCCCAGACATTAATTATCACTGCAATGTTAGGTTTATATTAGGTTTAAAGGTCTGTGGAATGGAGTGTACAATGTACTACTCAATTTCAGTTTTTTTTGCATGGGCTGCATCTCAATCTACTTCATCCGCCTGTATGTCTGCCTTCCGCATCCCGAAAATCACCATAGGTAGAGAGAAGACAGGCTATGTGCCACACTGCCCACAAAATGAGGTGGAAACTGAGCTGCACTCCCTAACCTCCTGCCAAATGTACGATGATGTGAGAGAGACATATTTCCCTCAGATTACAAGGACCCCCAAATAATTTGAAAACAAATATAATATTGATAAGCTCCCGTATCTGTTAGGTGAAATACAGCAGCGTGCAATCATGGCAGCAAAATGTGTGACCTGTTGTGATAAGAATAGGGTAACCAGTGGAGAACAAACACCACAGTAAATAAAACCTAGGCCTAGATTTATCAGTTTATTTAATTTCCTTTGCCATTTGTACTTCTACTTTTTACACACAAGCTCACACTCTCTAGTAAATAGGTCATTTAGTAGACGCTCTTATCCAGAGCGACTTACAGGAGCAATTAGGGTTAAGTGCCTTGCTCAAGGGCACATCGACAGATTTTTCACCTAGTCGGCTTGGGGATTAGAACCAGCGACCTTTCGGTTACTGGCACAACGCTCTTAACCACTAAGCTACCTGCCACCCCTAGTGGTAACAGCTGGCTGAAAGGGCCCTAGTGGAGCCAGTTGTCTGAGAGGGCACTAGTGGGGCCAGTTGGCTGAGAGGGCCCTAGTGGAGCCAGTTGGCTGAGAGTGCCCTAGTGGGGTCAGCTGGCTGAGAGGGCCCTAGTGGAGCCAGTTGGCTGAGAGGGCCCTACTGGGGCCAGCTGGCTGAGAGGGCCCTAGTGGAGCCACATAGCTGAGAGGGCCCTAGTGGAGACAGCTGGCTGAGAGGGCCCTAGTGGAGCCAGTTGGCTGAGAGCGCACTAGTGGAGCCGGCTGGCTGAGAGGGCTTAGTGGAGCCAGTTGGCTGAGGGCCCTAGTGGAGCCGGCATGCTGAGAGTGCCCTAGTGAAGCTCCAGCCATATTTTTGGTCATTGTTTCTCAGGATCAATGTATGAATGTATTTTTGTCAATAAAATTAAATATATTTCCAATGTTGGTGTACCGCTCCTTTAAATGGCAGTCATTTTTACCACCTAAATATGACACCTTTTGTATTTACTTAAAAATAAATGATACTACAATCAAATTATGGTAAATCGGCTTTTTAGTACTTACTTTGGAAAAAAGCTGCACATTATTTAAGGGAAAAATATATTGTTTTGTTTTACAGAATCTGCAAATGAATTGTCATTTAACAAAAATGATGTTTATTTCATTTCAGATAACAGTAAGTACATGTCCATTGATGTCCTTAAGAGTCGATTGATGCACTAATTAAAATAATACAATAAATCCCCATCAAAATCCGTCTGTTTAAGATAGAGATTAGTTTTTTTGCATGGGCTGCATCTCAATCTACTTCATCCGCCTGTATGTCTGCCTTCCACATCCCGAAAATCACTATAGGTAGAGAGAAGACAGGCTATGTGCCACACTGCCCACAAAATGAGGTGGAATCTGAGCTGCCCCTCATAACCTCCTGCCAAATAAACGATGATATGAGAGAGACATATTTCCCTCAGATTACAAGGACCCCCAAATACTTTGAAAACAAATATAATATTGATAAGCTCCCATATCTGTTAGGTGAAATACTGCAGCGTGCAATCATGGCAGAAAAATGTGTGACCTGTTGTGATAAGAATAGGGTAACCAGTGGAGAACAAACACCACAGTAAATAAAAACTAGGCCTAGATTCAGTTTATTTCATTTCCTTTGCCATTTGTACTTCTACTTTTTGCACAGACAGCTCACACTCTCCTACACACACCAGCTGGCTGAGAGGGCCCTAGTGGAGCCACCTGGCTGAGAGGACCCTAGTGGAGCCAGCTGGCTGAGAGGACCCTAGTGGAGCCACCTGGCTGAGAGGACCCTAGTGGAGCCACCTGGCTGAGAGGGCCTAGTGGAGCCAGCTGGCTGAGAGGGCCTAGTGGAGCCAGCTAGTTTATATTTAATTTACAGTGTATTGACCGACGGCCTATACAGGTCAGGACTGATACACTCGTTTTTTATTTTTATTTTTATATAGTTAAATTATTAACATTTCAAATGTCTTTCTATTTTGAAACTTTTGTGTGTTTAAAATGTACTGTTTGTGATTGTTTATTTCACTTGCTTTGTCAACGTTAACATATGTTTCCCATGTCAATGAAACCCCTTTGAATTGAACTGAGAGAAAGAGTGAGAGAGAGAGAGAGGGGGAGGGGCAAAAGAGAGGAGAAATGAACATCAACGTGACCTTTCATTATGTGATGGAGAAGATAGGCTTATAGTTGGTGTGGTGCAACAACACACGTGATGTGATGGAGAAGATAGGCTTATAGTTGGTGTGGTGCAAAAACACACGTGATGTGATGGGGAAGATAGGCTTATCGTTGGTATGATGCAACAACACCCATGTGTACACACATTCCCCTTCCGTGGAAAGGTGAACCTCATTTTTGCAGATTAACCTAGGGTATGGCTAAATGGGGTGTGTAGAAACACAATTAAACCTAGTGTATGGCTAAATGGGGTCTCTATCTCCCCTCCCCTCCCCTCCCCTCTTCTGTCCCCTCCCCTCTCCTCTCTCTCCACTACGCTCTCCTCCGCCCCCCACCCATCCTCTCTCCTCCAACCCCATCTCTCTCTGCTCATCTCTCGCAGCCCTTTGACATCTCCCTCTCTATCTCCCCTCCCGTCCTCTGTCCCCTCTTCTCTCTCTCCACTACCCTCCCCTCCTCTCTCTCTCTCTCTCTCTTCCTGACATATAGCATCAGGCTTGTTGAGCTTGACTCAGTTGACTTGGGTAACAGACCTCTAGCTACCCCCCTTCCCCTTGCTCTGTTGAACCTTTAATAAACCTTTATTTAACCAGGCAAGTCAGTTAAGAACAAATTCTTATTTACAATGATGGCCTACCCAGGCCAAACCCTCCCCTAACCCGGACGATGCTGGGCCAATTGTGCGCCGCTCTATGGGACTCCCAATCCCGGCCGGTTGTGATATAGCCTGGGATCGAACCCGGGTCTGTAGTGACGCCTCTACCACTGCGATGCAGTGCCTATGATCACTGCGCCTCTCGGGAGGCCATAGAAAAATAAGACGAATATTAAATAGATACATCATATATACTCTCATTCATTTCCATAGGGACAGATACAATCAATCATTGACACACTGAATATACAACATCACATACACCATCACACCTTAAATGACATTAGTGCCTGTCCCCAGATGGACAGTTATTGTCACGCCCTGGCTCTGGGGACTCTTTAATGTTGAGCCAGGGTGTGTAGGTTTCACTGTTTAGTTTTCTATGTTTGTGTTCTAGATCGTTTAGATCTATGTTGGCCAGGATGGCAGCTGTAGCTTGTTGTCTCTGATTGGGGACCATACTTAGGCAGCCTGTTTGGCACTGTTATTTTGTGGGATCTTGTTCCGTTTGGTTTGTGTTATGACCTAGGACTTCACGTATCGTTTGGTTTATTGTTTTGGTTCGTGTGTGTACTAAATAAAGTATGTACGCCTATCACGCTGCGCCTTGGTCCGCTTCCGTCAACGATCGTGACAGAAGATCCCACCACCAGAGGACCAAGCAGCGTGCCAAACAGGAGAAGTTGGCGATGTCCCAGGTGGGCGAATGGTGGTCTTGGGAGGACATATTCGCGGGCAGAGGGCCATGGGCAAAAGTAAATGCCCAGGCAGGAGAGGAGAAACGGCGCCAACCGTGCCGATGTCGGACACGCGAGAGGCAACCCCAAGACATTTTTTGGGGGAGGCACACGGCGTGGACGACGGGGCTGCTGGAGGCAGCTACAGGATGAATCGGCGGACTAGGAGAGGAGACCACCAGGTTTGGGGGGCTGGAAGGGTGGTTGGCGGAGCCTAGAGGTAGAGCAGAGCCAACTCCCCGTACTCAGGCTAGGCAGCGTGAGACTGGGCATGTTCCGTGTTATGCGGAGCCACGTACTATGCCGCGAGTGTTCCGGCACAGTCCTGTACGTCCTGTGCTAGCAAAACGCACGTGTCGTGCTAAGGTGGGCATGCAGCCAGGACTGAGTGTGCGGGCTCAACGCTCGTGGCCTCCAGTACCCCCCCTCGGTCCCGGATATCCTGCGCCAGTGCCACGTGCTGTTGTGCCAGTACGAGTGCACAGCCCTGTACGTCCTGTGCTGATGCCTCACACAGATTGTGTGGAAATAGGCATTCAGCCAGGACGGGTTGTGTCAGCTCTCCGCTCCAGACCTCCAATCCGTCTCCACAGTCCAGCCCGGCCTGTTCCTGTCCCTCGCACCAAGGCTGTGGTGCGCGTCGCCAGCCCGGTCCGGCCTGTTCCTGCTCTCCGCACCAAGCCTGTGGTGCGCGTCGCCAGCCCGGTCCGGCCTGTTCCTGCTTCTCGCACTAAGCCTGTGGTGCGCGTCGCCAGCCCGGTCCGGCCTGTTCCTGCTCCCCGCACCAAGCCAGTGGTGCGTGTCGCCAGCCCGGTCCGGCCTGTTCCTGTCCCTCTCACCAAGCCTTTTGTGCGCGTCGCCAGCCCGGTCCGGCCTGTTCCTGCTCCACGCACCAAGCCAGTGGTGCGCGTCGCCAGCCCGGTCCGGCCTGTTCCTGCTCCCCGCACCAAGCCAGTGGTGCGTGTCGCCAGCCCGGTCCGGCCTGTTCCTGTCCCTCTCACCAAGCCTGTGGTGCGCGTCGCCAGCCCGGTCCGGCCTGTTCCTGCTTCGCGCACCAAGCCTGTGGTGCGCGTCGCCAGCCCGGTCCGGCCTGTTCCTGCTCCCCACACCAAGCCAGTGGTGCGCGTTGCCAGCCCGGTCCGGCCCATTCCTGCTCCCCGCACCAAGCCAGTGGTGCACTTCGTCAGTCCGGCACGGCCCGTTCCTGCTCCCCGCACCAAGCCAGTGGTGCGCGTCGTCAGTCCGGCACGGCCCGTGCCTGTTCCACCAGTGCCTGGTCCGGCACCGGGCAGATGCTCCACTCCGGAGCCAGAGCAATCCGCTCCACCGATGTCCAGTCCAGGTCCGGCCAGCGGGGTCAGACTTGATCAGGGGCGCTACGGGGGGGTGGAGAGAGAGTGGTGGTCACGCCCGGAGCCGGATCCGCCTCCGAGGCGGAATGCCCACCCGGCCCCTACCCTCTTGTGTTTGGTTGGCGCGGTCGCAGTCCGCGCCTTTGGGGGGGGAGGGTACTGTCACGCCCTGGCTCTGGGGACTCTTTAATGTTGAGCCAGGGTGTGTAGGTTTCATTGTTTAGTTTTCTATGTTTGTGTTCTAGATCGTTTAGATCTATGTTGGCCAGGGAGGCAGCTGTAGCTTGTTGTCTCTGATTGGGGTCAATACTTAGGCAGCCTGTTTGGCACTGTTATTTTGTGGGATCTTGTTCCGTTTGGTTTGTGTTATGACCTAGGACTTCACGTATCGTTTGGTTTATTGTTTTGGTTCGTGTGTGTACTAAATAAAGTATGTACGCCTATCACGCTGCGCCTTGGTCCGCTTCCGTCAACGATCGTGACAGTTATGCTACAGTAAATTACATTTACTGGTGATTACATCATTGTCCTGCTTTAAGACAGATTTTTACTGTCTGCATCCAGTTGCATGTTATTTACTAACCCTGCAAATGATCATATATCTTACAATATCAAAACATATCTCAGTAACTGTCACAAGTGTATATCAGTATAACAGCATCCTACCTGTGCTCCAGAACAGGATCATCAATATCACTGCAGGTATCATATGTGTCTCTAACTGGGGCTCCACTGAGCTATACAAGTCTACTGTCATGAAGAGTGGACTGAATAGTGGAAAATACTGCTAGGCTATATGATTTCTATGTCATTAGTTCCTTACTTCAATGATGTGAGAAACTTCTTAGCAACTTATCTTGGATCAGTGGTTGAGCCCAGCTAAACACAGCAAACTGATCTGTCTTGCAGCAATGTTTCACATAGTGTGTCCTATAATATCACCTCTAACTTTCTACTGCTTGAGTTCACCTCTTATAGAATATTGGTTAATGTTCCAGCACCTAAATATAAACAGTACCAGCACCCAAAATGAGTACTGATGAGGTCTCATGTTTAGAGCAGGAGAAGGGGGATGTGGTGTAGAAGCTAGAGGTCTGTTACCCAAGTCAACTCAACAGGCCTGATGCTATATGTCAGGGTCAGGCTGGGCTGGGCAAGAGTGGAAAAGGTTACTGGTTATGATGACATCACTGGTGAGAAGTCAGTGATAAAAAGATATTATACATTCTCTCTCTCTCTCAGATCTCTCTCTCTCCCCCTCCTCCATCTTCTCCTCGCCCTTCCCTCCCCTCTCTCTGGTTCTGACCATTACTCCCTCCCTCCTTCCCTCCCGCCCTCCCTCCCCCCTCTAATGTATATTATATAAGGGGAGGGAGAATGAGAAGGGGAGAAGAGGAGAGGGGAAGAAGAGGAGAGGGGGAGAGGAGGAGAAGAGGAGAGGGGGGAGAAGAGGAGAGGGGGAGAAGAGGAGAGGGGGAAGAAGAGGAGAGGGGGAGAAGAGGAGAGGGGGAGAAGAGGAGAGGGGGGAGGGGGGAGAAGAGGAGAGGAGAGGGGAAGAAGAGGAGAGGGGAGAAGAGGAGAGGGGGGAGGGGGAGAAGAGGAGAGAGGGGGAGAAGAGGAGAGGGGAAGAAGAGGAGAGGGGGGAGGGGGGAGAAGAGGAGAGGGGAAGAAGAGGAGAGGGGGAGAAGAGGAGAGGGGGAGAAGAGGAGAGGGTGGAGAAGAGGAGAGGTGGAGAAGAGGAGAGGGTGGAGAAGAGGAGAGGGTGGAGAAGGGTAGATGTTTTTCTCTCCCCCTCCTCCATCTTCTTCTCGCCCTTCCCTCCCCTCTCTCTGGTTCTGACCATTACTCCCTCCCTCCCTCCCTCCCTCCCTCCCTCCCTCCCTCCCTCCCTCCCTCCCTCCCTCCCTCCCTCCCTCCCTCCCTCCCTCCCCTCCTCTATATTATATAAGGGAAGGGAGAATGAGAAGGGGAGAGGGTGAGAAGAGGAGAGGGGAAGAAGAGGAGAGGGGGAGAAGAGGAGAGGAGGAGAAGAGGAGAGGGTGAGAAGAGGAGAGGAGGAGAAGAGGGGAGGGGAAAAAGAGGATAGGGGGAGAAGATGAGAGGAGGAGAAGAGGAGAGGGGAAGAAGAGGAGAGGGGGAGAAGAGGAGAGGGGGAGAAGAGGAGAGGAGGAGAAGAGGAGAGAGGAGAAGAGGAGAGGGGGAGAAGAGGAGAGGAGGAGAAGAGGAGAGGGGGGAGAAGAGGAGAGGGGAAGAAGAGGAGAGGGGGAGAAGAGGAGAGGAGGAGAAGAGGAGAGGGGGGAGAAGAGGAGAGGGGAAGAAGAGGAGAGGGGGAGAAGAGGAGAGGAGGAGAAGAGGAGAGAGGAGAACAGGAGAGGGGGAGAAGAGGAGAGGGGGAGAAGAGGAGAGGGGGAGAAGAGGAGAGGAGGAAAGAGGAGAGGGGGAGAAGAGGAGAGGAGGAGAAGGGTAGACGTTTTTCTCTCATAGTTCCACCCATGGGACTATACCTTCTGTTATCAACAACAAGTGTAAAACTGGACCATGTGACAGTTTGGACCAAGGTAGCCTTGTGGTGGACCAATGTGGTTGATTAACAGAGCATCTGGGTGTGTACCAATAATATCTCCTTTCTCCTGAAGTGTGCACTTGCTCCCTACTTCCCATAATTTAAATGCATTGGATTGGTGGAGGCAAGTACACAACTTTCACTGGGACCTCCCCACATTCTGAAATTGCATTATGTAAGGTGTGAATCTTGACATCTCTGATCTGCATAATTTAAAAAAATCCCCATCAAAAGCTGTCATTTTAAGCTAGAGTTATCAGGTGTTTTGCATGGGCTGTGTCTCAATCCACCACATTCGCCTATGGCGGCCTTCCGCATCTGCAGTGGAAGGTCGCCAAGCTACAGCTGTGTTTGTCAGACCATGAGACATCCCGAAAATATGTCTTCTCACAAAAACTTCTGTAGGGAACACAATGGTGTTCTCTGTTTCGCTCTATGGCCCCCACAAGTGTCACGGGACTCGATTGAAGGTGTCCAATACAAATGAATGTAAATATGGAGGTAGATCTGTGCCCCCAAAAATAAAGGGTTAAATGTGTACAAATAATACAGTCCCAAAATAAATCACAAGGAATAAGGTTTTAAAGCTTAAGAAATACAGTATATACAGTATATACACTACCGTTCAAAAGTTTGGGGTCGCTTAGAAATTTCCTTGTTTTCGAAAGAAAAGCACTTTTGTTGTTCATTAAAATAACATCAAATTGATCGGAAATACAGTGTAGACATTGTTAATGTTGTAAATGGCTATTGTAGCTGGAAACGGCTGATTTTTTATGGAATATCTACATAGGCGTACAGAGGCTAATTATCAGCAACCATCAGTCCTGTGTTCCAATGGCAAGTTGTGTTTGCTAATCCAAGTTTATCATTTCAAAAGGCTAATTGATTATTAGAAAACCCTTTTGCAATTATTGTTAGCACAGCTGAAAACTGTTGTGCTGATGAAATAAGCAATAAAACTGTCCTTCTTGAGACTAGTTGAGTATCTGGAGCATCAGCAATTGTGGGTTCTATTACAGGCTCAAAATGGCCAGAAACAAAGAACTTTCTTCTCAAACTCTTCAGTCTATTCTTGTTCTGAGAAATGAAGGCTATTCCATGCGAGAAATTGCCAAGAAACTGAAGATCTCGTACAACGCTGTGTACTACTCCCTTCACAGAACATCGCAAACTGGCTTTAACCAGAATAGAAAGAGGAGTGGGAGGCCCCGGTCCACATCTGAGCAAGAGGACAAATACATTAGAGTGTCTAGTTTGAGAAACAGACGCCTCACAGGTCTTCAACTGGCAGCTTCATTAAATAATACCCGCAAAACACTGGTCTCAATGTCAAAAGTGAAGAGGCGACTCCGGGATGCTGACCTAGGCAGAGTTGCAAAGAAAAAGTCCAGTGTCTGTGTTCTTTTGCCCATCTTAATCTTTTATTTTTATTGGCCAGTCTTAGATGTGGCTTTTTCTTTGCAACTCTGCCTAGAAGGTCAGCACTGGTACATAGTTCCTCTGTGGAGATCGGAGAACCTTCCAGAAGGACAACCATCACTGCAGCACTCCACCAAGCAGGCCTTTATGGTAGAGTGGCCAGACGGAAGCCACTCCTCAGTAAAAGGCACATGACAAATGGCACCTAAAGGACTCTCAGACCATGAGAAACAAGATTCTCTGGTCTGGTGAAGCCAAGATTGAACTCTTTGGCCTGAATGCCAAGTGTCACATCTTGAGGAAACCTGGCACCATCCCTACGGTGAAGCATGGTGGTGGCAGCATCATGCTGTGGGGATGTTTTTCAGCGGTAAGGACTGGGAGACTAGTAAGGTTCGAGGGAAAGATGAACATAGCAAAGTACAGATAGATCCTAGTGGAGCCGGCTGGCTGAGAGGGCCCTAGTGGAGCCACCTGGCTGAGAGGGCCCTAGTGGGGCCAGCTGGCTGAGAGGGCCCTAGTGGAGCCGGCTTGCTGAGAGGGCCCTAGTGGAGCCACCTGGCTGAGAGGGTCCTAGTGGGACCAGCTGGCTGAGAGGGCCCTAGTGGAGCCACCTGGCTGAGAGGGCCCTAGTGGGACCAGCTGGCTGAGAGGGCCCTAGTGGAGCCGGCTTGCTGAGAGGGCCCTAGTGGAGCCAGCTAGTTGTGTAAATAAATGTAGTTGAATTAGTTTGTGAACTATTTTATCTTTTTTTTATAGACTATTTTATATTTCATTTACCGTGTATTGACCAACGACCTGTACAGGTCCATACTGATACACTCATGTTGGTGTTTGTTTTGTACATAGTTAATCATTTAACATTTCAAATGTCTTTCTCTTTTGAAACTTTTGTTTGCTTAATGTTAACTGTTTGTTATTGTTTATTTCACTTGCTTTGGCAATGTTAGCATATGTTTCCGATGCCAATTGAGAGAGAGAGTGACCTTTCATGATGTGATGGCGAATATAGGCTTATCGTTGGTATGGTGCAACAACACCCATGTGTACTCACATTCCCCTTCCATGGAAATGTGAACCTATCTTTGCAGATGACTTTATATATCATTTAATGCATTTGCTTTCGTCTGTTTTTGAAATCATTCATTTCATAGGTCAGAGGTCAAGCTGAGCCGTCAAGCTGAGCCGTACCAGAGTGGAAGAGTGGAAAAGGTTACTGGTTGTGATGACATAACTGGTGAGAAGTCAGTTATGAAAAGATATTCAGTTGACTGCGTGTTAGTCTGTCAGCCCTATCTCTTTTGACATCTCCCTCTCTCTACTCCTCTTCTCTCTCACTCTCCATCTCCCCTCCCCTCCTCCTCTGTCCAATAGCCGCAGGAAGTCGTTTGGGGGTGTAGAAATACAGCTAAACCTAGGGTATGGCTAAATGGGGTGTACAGAAATCCCCCCACCAGTTGAAGCTCATTTACTGTACTTAAAAACTCTAAAATACTATTTGGAGAACAGCAAAAACTAACAAAAATGACCCCAGACATGAATTATCAATGCAATATTAGGTTTATATTAGGTTTAAAGGTCTGTGGAATGGAGTGTACAATGTACTACTCAACCTCAACATCCCCATTGACTCATTTATCCTACTTGTGGAACAGTGCATACAGTGCAATGAAATAGATGCATAATACACCATTCAATGGATGACTTCAAATACTGACATCAATGGGAAAGTAACTGGAGCATAAAACAGCTGACTGTGAATGCAAACTATCCCAGATAAATCCTACACATGCATTGAAATAAAAGGCATACATCAAAGGAATTACTTTGGCCTACAATCAACAAGGACATATAAAGACAAACAAACTCAACCAAAGAATGAAGAAAATCATGAAATACTAAATGAAAATCTACACATTAAAGGAAAAATCCACAAAAAGCCACTCATTCCTTTAATTTACAGTGTTAAATAACACTAATATGTGAAAACAATTTTTGTAAACAAATGTTTCATTTTGGCGTTATAATAATGTTGGTAGCAACATGGAAACTCGTTGTGGAAATCTGTTGCAGCTCAAGTAGACTACAAAATCCACAATGCAATGCTCTCTCTATGGGCTGGTTACACACAATAATACAAAGACAATATCAGCGTGTGAAGTAGCTAGCTAGCTGTAAAATCGCCTAAACAAACTGCACAATCAATTTAGGAGTCTACAATCTCCTGCAGATCGATGTCGCTCACAGAGTGGAGTCTAACATTCGTAACAGCAGATATACTTGGAGGAGATGGGAAACGTTGCCCATACTAGGTCAATGGGCAGCGCGGTGCATTCTGGGTGATTCTGGTACAAGGAGAGCTCTCCTTCAAGAAGTGAATGGGAGTCTATTGGGCGCTAGCTCAAAAACCTAACATTAGCACGAATTTCTTCAACAAGAAGTGCAACATTACACATCTTTTCCCGAGATGTGAGATAATTAACTTGCTATCTGTAGTATCGTATAGCTTTGGAATCGTGTTATTATGTACTTTCGAGGAAAATAGGCACGTTTCTCGACACAGACTGACTTTGAGAAGGAATTGCCTGACGATTAGCTTAGCAACCGCGTGACGCAGAATGACAACGTGAACGCGATTGGTCGACAGTCTGCTGGGTGGGACATTGTACATTCATTCATTCATTGGATTCTATCTCTTTTCTATAATATCTCTGGCAACTGCACCATGCAATGCACCCTGGACTAAAGAGGCAGACAAATAGGAAAAATGTGCTAGACCCTCTGTTAAATTACAAATTTCAATCGGTAGGAATATCGCAGAAATATGATCAATGGCTCATTCGAGAGAAGACATCCTCCCGAGTCATGACATCGGCCAGTATTGAAATCTGACATGCATAATAAACGATTTTGCGATCTCCCTCCTTTCTCTCCCCACTCCCTCCTCTCTCTCCCCACTCCCTCCTCTATGTCCCCTCCTCTCTCTCCCCACTCCCTCCTCTCTATTCCTCTCCCTCCTCTCTCTCTCCACTTTTAAATTGTTTTATTTATTTCACCTTTATTTAACCAGGTAAGCGAGTTGAGAACAAGTTCTCATTTACAACTGCGACCTGGCTAAGATAAAGCAAAGCAGTGCGATAAAAACACAGAGTTACATATGGGGTAAAAACAAAACATAAAGTCATAAATACAACAGAAAATATATATACAGTGTGTGCAAAAGTAGCAAGTTATGGAGTTAAGGCAATAAATAGGCTATAGTGCAAAATAATTACAATTAGTATTAACACTGGAATGATAGATGTGCAAGAGATGATGTGCAAATAGAGATACTGGGGAGCAAATGAGCAAAATAAATAACACTATAGGGATGAGGTAGTTGGGTGGGCTAATTTCAGATGGGCTGTGTACAGGTGCAGTGATCGGTAAGGTGCTCTGACAACTGATGCTTAAAGTTAGTGAGGGAGATAAGAGTCTCCAGCTTCAGAGATTTTTGCAATTTGTTCCAGTCATTGGCAGCAGAGAACTTTAAGGAATGGCGGCCAAAGGAGGTGTTGGCTTTGGGGATGACCAGTGAGATATACCTGCTGGAGTGCAAACTACGGGTGGGTGTTGCTATGGTGACCAATGAGCTACGATAAGGCGGGGATTTGCCTAGCAGTGATTTATAGATGGCCTGGAGCCAGTGGGTTTGGCGAGGAATATGTAGTGAGGACCAGCCAACAAGAGCGTACAGGTCACAGTGGTGGGTAGTATATGGGGCTTTGGAGACAAAACGGATGGCACTGTGAAAGACTACATACAATTTGCTGAGTAGAGTGTTGGAGGCTATTTTGTAAATGACATCGCCGAAGTCATGGATCGGTAGGATAGTCAGTTTTACGAGGGCATGTTTGGCAGGATGAGTGAAGGAGGCTTTGTTGCGAAATAGGAAACCGATTCTAGATTTAACTTTGGATTGGAGATTCTTAATGTGCGTCTGGAAGGAGAGTTTACAGTCTATCCAGACACCTTGGTATTTGTAGTTGTCCACATACTCTAGGTCAGACCCGTCGAGAGTTGTGATTCTAGTTGGGTGGGCGGGTGCCAGCAGCGTTCGATTGAAGTTTTACTAGAGTTTAAGAGCAGTTGGAGGCTACTGAAGGAGTGTTGTATGGCATTGAAGCTCGTTTGGAGGTTTGTTAACACAGTGTCCAATGAAGGGCCAGATGTATACAAAATGGTGTCGTCTGCGTCGATGTGGATCTGAGAGTCACCAGCAGCAAGGGCGACATCATTGATATACACAGAGAATAGAGTCGGCCTGGGAATTGAACCCTGTGGCACCCTATTAGTGACTGCCATAGGTCCAGACAACAGGCTCTCCGATTTGACACATTGAATTCTAATTGAACACCACTCACTCCTCTCTCTCCCCACTCCCTCCTTTCTCTCCCCAATCCCTACTCTCTCGCTCCACTCCCTCCTCTCTGTCCCCTCCCCTCCTCTCTCTCCCCACTCCCTGCTCTCTCCTCGTTCTCTCTCCTCTCTCTCTCTCTCTCTCTCTCTCTCTCTCTCTCTCTCTCTCTCTATCTCTCTCTCTCTCTCTCTCTCTCTCTCTCTCTCTCTCTGTCTCTGTCTCTCTCTACTCCTCTCTCTTTCTCTCTCTCTCGCGTTCTCTCTCTCTTCCTGACATATAGCATCAGGCCTGTTGATCTTGACTCAGGTCACAGACCTCTATCATTGGAACAGACCTGTGTCTGTGACCTGATCACCCACACAACAGAGGACAGAACAGAAAAAGGTCTGATAAACTACAGTTCCTCACAATAAAATGACAGCTCTTAAGATTGTTTAATAAGAAAGAGCAGCTCTATACGACATTCAAACTAACTGTTTTGAGCTGATAGTAACTCCAGGTCCAATTCATTAAGACAGGCCTTGGAAGGCATTAAAAAAGTCCCTAGTTGTGGATCTCATCAAGGAGTTAGTCCAAAGTGTCTCAGTGTGGCTTTGTGTAAAGACATTCCCCTGAATGTGTGTGTGTGTGCAGGGTGTGTGTTTTGTGGCATCTAGCATTTACCCCCCCCCCCCCCTCCAACAGGTGACCAATATAAAATATATAATATATACTCTCTTTCTTTTACATAGAGACATATACAATCAATCATTGACACACTGAATATACAACAGTCAGATGCATGACACCATCACAACTTAACTGACATTAGTGCCTCTCCCCAGATGGACAATTATGCTACAGTAAAGTATATTTACAGTTGATAACGTCATTGTCCTGCTTTGAGACAGATTTTTACTGTCTGCTTCCAGTTGTATTTTATTTTACTAGCCCTATAAATGATCATATATCTTACAATATCAAATCATATCTCAGTAACTGTATATCGTGTATATGGCTATGCTCTGTCCCCACTCCCTCCTCTCTCTCGCTATCTCTTCTCCTCTCTCGCTCTCTCTCTCTCTCTCTCTACTCCTCTCTCTCTTTCTATCTCTCTCTACTCCTCTCTCTCCCCCTCTCTCTCTCGCTCTGCTCCTCTCTCTCTCTCTCCCCACTCCCTCCTCTCTCCCTTCCCTCCTCTCTCTCCCCACTCCCTCCCCTCTCCCTTCCCTTCCCTCCTCTCTCTCCCCACTCCCTCCTCTATCTCAGTAACTGTCATAAGTGTATATCAGTATAACAGCATCCTACCTGTGCTCCAGAACAAGATCATCAATATCACTGCAGGTATCATATCTGTCTCTAACTGGGGCTCCACTGAGCTATACAAGTCTACTGTCATGAAGAGTGGACTGAAGAGTGGAAAATACTGCTAGGCTATATGACTTCTATCTTATTAGTTCATTAGGTCTTTGATGTGAGATAAACTTCTTAGCAACTTATCTTGGATCACTGGTTGAACCCAGCTAACTACAGTAAACTGATCTGTTTTGAAAAACCCCACAGGAAACTGCTGACAGAGCAGCAATGTTTCACATAGTGTGTCCTATAATATCACCTCTAACTTTCTACTGCTTGAGTTCACCTCTTATAGAATATTGGTTAATGTTCCAGCAGCTAAATATAAACAGTACCAGCACCCAAAATGAGTACTGATGAGGTCTCATGTTAGAGCAGGAGAAGGGGGATGTGGTGTAGAAGCTAGAGGTCTGTTACCCAAGTCAACTCAACAGGCCTGATGCTATATGTCAGGGTCAGGCTGTGCTGGGCCAAGAGTGGAAAAGGTTACTGGTTATGATGACATCACTGGTGAGAAGTCAGTGATAATAATATATGATCTTTCTCTCCCATCTCTTTCCCCCTTTGTCTGCCTCCCCCTATACTCTCTTCCCCTTCTGCGATGTTAGAAAGACAGACACTCAATACAAAAAGTACTTAAGCTTTCCTTTCCCCGGTGGAGTGGCAGGTTAGGAGAACTAATGTGGCAGGTTAGGAGAACTAACTTAGCCGGTTAGAATAATTAATGTGTCAGGTTAGGAGAATTAACGTGGCAGGTTAGGATAATTAACGTGTCAGGTTGTAGGAGTAACCTAGCAGATCAGGATAATGAGGTTAAGATTAGGAAAAGAGTTAGGGTTAAGTTTAGCTAAATTGCTACAAGGAAGCAGCAAGCAGCCACACAAAATGGTATTGAGTGGCAACCAATCTGCCCAATTAGCTGTTAAGTTTCCATAAATAATAATAATAATATGCCATTTAGCAGACGCGTTTATCCAAAGCGACTTACAGTCATGCGTGCATACATTTTTTTTGTGTATGGGTGGTCCCGGGGATCGAACCCACTACCTTGGTGTTACAAGCGCCGTTCTCTACCAGCTGAGCTACAGAGGACCACTACATTTATAGCACAGCAAGGTCAGTGGCATGTCATTCCTGTCTATACAGAAATAAATAAAAGCATTCAAAATAGGCTTCTAAAGCATGATTTGGGCACAGAGGATCATTCATTAGCTTCTTAAAAATATGTATGTTGTGGACTGTTTAAAATCTCATTGCCTACTGTCGGAAGGAAAGGCAGCGTGCGCAATATCGACAGATAATTGTCGAGTTGAGACTGTCAGTGAAAAGCAGAGGCCCAGCCAGGCATATCGCAATATTTCCAAATACAATCGCGGGAAAACATAATTTGGAAAGCAAATGTCTATTGCTGTAAAGAGAAGCAGTGAAAATACTTTAATCTTTCTTTTATATAGTTATCAAAATTCTCAACTTAATTGAGTGAACAACAGTAAGGCCTATCTTATTGGCACCAGAAGAGAGTATCATTGTTGGGTCAGTGCCACTTAAAAGTAATTTTTCTGAAAATAATGTACGTTTTAAAGTTAATTTCCTTCAATTCTGAACATTTTGCCATGGGGCATAAAGAAAATGTTGCCGTTCTGAAGCAAGTTTTCTGCAATTCTACACATTTTGCCAAAGGGTGGAGGTAAATGTTTGCCTTTTTTAATATGATAACTGATAATCAATGGGCCCCAACCCGGTCGGTAATTCGACCATTCTTACTACAAGACTAATTTACCAATCTAATAAAATGTAGCTGACATGGGCTAATTGAGTGACTGCTGATGCAACCAAATGTCTAAATGGCACCTTGTGTATTCTATTATTCTAAGTCAACAGTAAGCTGATACCCCGACTAACGGTTTATAGACCAGACAATGAAATGATCACAACTGATCTGGTTGTATTATGGCTTTCCCCCCCAGTAAATTTACCCACACACCACTACTGAAGTTAACAAATTGCATCTAGAGCCATATTTTTTCTATCAAAGGTGGTTTATTCAATTCTTCCAATTTTTTGTCAACTGATATCATCATAATTTTTTTTACAAAATCAAGTCCTTTGGGATCATTCTGACTCCAATGAAAAGCATCTGATTCCGCCTATAGTAATTTGATAGGACCTTCATTAAAAAGTCTGCCAACGGTATAAATAGTTGATAGAACTGCAATATAGAACTCAGATACAGACAGCTGTATTGGTGTGTATTCTCCGAAAGGTAGTTATTCTAAGGCAAATCTAAAAAAGTATTTATTTGAATCCAGGGGGACCTGTATCAGTGATTTAGACCAGATAAACAGATCACCTGCAGAAATGAAGAACCTTACGTACTCGCCTGGTTATAACTGGTTATAACTAGGTATGACCGTGTACACAATCAAAATGACCTTGCATATATGCTTAGTTGCAGTCACAACAGCTCATAAGTCTGTCAGTGGGATGAATACTTGTTGAAACTGTAATGCAGAAACCAGCTACCCTCTAAACGTACACATAGCGCTGTATTGGTGGGTATTCTTTGATAAATAGTTGGTTATTCCACGGGAAATGTTATATATATATACCATCATTCCTATAATATCTTCCAATATAATACAATAAATCCCAATCAAAATCCGTCTGTTTAAGATAGAGATTTGTTTTTTTGCATGGGCTGCATCTCAATCTACTTCATCCGCCTGTATGTCTGCCTTCCGCATCCCGAAAATCACTATAGCTAGAGAGAAGACAGGCTATGTGCCACACTGCCCACAAAATGAGGTGGAAACTGAGCTGCACTTCCTAACCTCCTGCCAAATAAACGATGATATGAGAGAGACATATTTCCCTCAGATTACAAGGACCCCCAAATACTTTGAAAACAAATATAATATTGATAAGCTCCCGTATCTGTTAGGTGAAATACAGCAGCGTGCAATCATGGCAGCAAAATGTGTGACCTGTTGTGATAAGAATAGGGTAACCAGTGGAGAACAAACACCACAGTAAATAAAACCTAGGCCTAGATTTATCAGTTTATTTCATTTCCCTTGCCATTTGTACTTCTACTTTTTGCACAGACAGCTCACACTCTCCTACACACACCAGCTGGCTGAGAGGGCCCTAGTGGAGCCGGCTTGCTGAGAGGACCCTAGTGGAGCCACCTGGCTGAGAGGACCCTAGTGGAGCCACCTGGCTGAGAGCACCCTAGTGGAGCCACCTGGCTGAGAGGACCCTAGTGGAGCCAGCTGGCTGAGAGGGCCTAGTGGAGCCAGCTAGTTTATATTTCATTTACAGTGTATTGACCGACGGCCTATACAGGTCAGGACTGATACACTCGTTTTTTATTTTTATTTTTATATAGTTAAATTATTAACATTTCAAATGTCTTTCTCTTTTGAAACTTTTGTGTGTTAAAAATTTACTGTTTGTGATTGTTTATTTCACTTGCTTTGTCAACGTTAACATATGTTTCCCATGTCAATGAAACCCCTTTGAATTGAACTGAGAGAGAGAGTGAGAGATGGGGAGGGGCAAAAGAGAGGAGAAATGAACATCAACATCACCTTTCATGATGTGATGGGGAAGATAGGCTTATAGTTGGTATGGTGCAACAACACACGTGATGTGATGGAGAAGATAGGCTTATCGTTGGTATGATGCAACAACACCCATGTGTACACACATTCCCCTTCTGTGGAAAGGTGAACCTCTCTTTGCAGATTAGTTTATATATAATTTAATACCTTTGCTTTTGTCTGTTTTTGAAATCATTCATTTCATAGGTCAGAGGTCAAGCTGAGCCGTACCAGGAGTGGAAGAGTGGAAAAGGTTACTGGTTGTGATGACATAACTGGTGAGAAGTCAGTAATGAAAAGATATTCAGTTGACTGCGTGTTAGTCTGTCAGCCCTATCTCTTTTGACATCTCCCTCTCTCTCCTCCTCTTCTCTCTCACTCTCCATCTCCCCTCCCCTCCTCCTCTGTCCAATAGCCGCAGGAAGTAGTTTGGGGGTGTAGAAATACAGCTAAACCTAGGGTATGGCTAAATGGGGTGTTTAGAAACACAACTAAACCTAGTGTATGGCTAAATGGGGTCTCTATCTCCCCTCCCCTCCCCTCCCCTCCCCTCCCCTCCCCTCCCCTCCCCTCCCCTCCCCTCCCCTCTCCTCTCTCTCCACTACGCTCTCCTCCGCCCCCCACCCATCCTCTCTCCTCCGCCCCATCTCTCTCTGCTCATCTCTCGCAGCCCTTTGACATCTCCTTCTCTATCTCCCCTCCCGTCCTCTGTCCCCTCTTCTCTCTCTCCACTACCCTCCCCTCCTCACTCTCTCTCTCTCTCTCTTCCTGACATATAGCATCAGGCTTGTTGAGCTTGACTCAGTTGACTTGGGTAACAGACCTCTAGCTACCCCCCTTCCCGTTGCTCTGTTGAACCTTTAATAAACCTTTATTTAACTAGGCAAGTCAGTTAAGAACAAATTCTTATTTACAATGATGGCCTACCCAGGCCAAACCCTCCCCTAACCCGGACGATGCTGGGCCAATTGTGCGCCGCTCTATGGGACTCCCAATCCCGGCCGGTTGTGATATAGCCTGGGATCGAACCCGGGTCTGTAGTGACGCCTCTACCACTGCGATGCAGTGCCTATGATCACTGCGCCTCTCGGGAGGCCATAGAAAAATAAGACGAATATTAAATAGATACATCATATATACTCTCATTCATTTCCATAGGGACAGATACAATCAATCATTGATACACTGAATATACAACATCACATACACCATCACACCTTAAATGACATTAGTGCCTGTCCCCAGATGGACAGTTATTGTCACGCCCTGGCTCTGGGGACTCTTTAATGTTGAGCCAGGGTGCGTAGGTTTCATTGGTTAGTTTTCTATGTTTGTGTTCTAGATCGTTTAGATCTATGTTGGCCAGGGTGGTTCCCAATCAGAGGCAGCTGTAGCTTGTTGTCTCTGATTGGGGTCCATACTTAGGCAGCCTGTTTGGCACTGTTATTTTGTGGGATCTTGTTCCGTTTGGTTTGTGTTATGACCTAGGACTTCACGTATCGTTTGGTTTATTGTTTTGGTTCGTGTGTGTACTAAATAAAGTATGTACGCCTATCACGCTGTGCCTTGGTCCGCTTCCGTCAACGATCGTGACAGAAGATCCCACCACCAGAGGACCAAGCAGCGTGCCAAACAGGAGAAGTTGGCGATGTCCCAGGTGGGCGAATGGTGGTCTTGGGAGGACATATTCGCGGGCAGAGGGCCATGGGCAAAAGTAAATGCCCAGGCAGGAGAGGAGAAACGGCGCCAACCGTGCCGACGTCGGACACGCGAGAGGCAACCCCAATAATTTTTTTTGGGGGGGCACACGGCGTGGACGACGGGGCTGCTGGAGGCAGCTACAGGACGAATCGGCGGACTAGGAGAGGAGACCACCAGGTTTGGGGGGCTGGAAGGGTGGTTGGCGGAGCCTAGAGGTAGAGCAGAGCCAACTCCCCGTACTCAGGCTAGGCAGCGTGAGACTGGGCATGTTCCGTGTTATGCGGAGCCACGTACTGTGCCGCGAGTGTTCCGGCACAGTCCTGTACGTCCTGTGCTAGCAAAACGCACGTGTCGTGCTAAGGTGGGCATGCAGCCAGGACGGAGTATGCCGGCTCAACGCTCGTGGCCTCCAGTACCCCTCCTCGGTCCCGGATATCCTGCGCCAGTGCCACGTGCTGTAGTGCCAGTACGAGTGCACAGCCCTGTTCGTCCTGTGCTGATGCCTCACACAGATTGTGTGGAAATAGGCATTCAGCCAGGACGGGTTGTGTCAGCTCTCCGCTCCAGACCTCCAATCCGTCTCCACAGTCCAGCCCGGCCTATTCCTGTCCCTCGCACCAAGGCTGTGGTGCGCGTCGCCAGCCCGGTCCGGCCTGTTCCTGCTCTCCGCACCAAGCCTGTGTTGCGCGTCGCCAGCCCGGTCCGGCCTGTTCCTGCTTCTCGCACCAAGCCTGTGGTGCGCGTCGTCAGCCCGGTCCGGCCTGTTCCTGCTCCCCGCACCAAGCCAGTGGTGCGCGTCGCCAGCCCGGTCCGGCCTGTTCCTGCTCCCCGCACCAAGCCAGTGGTGCGCGTCGCCAGCCCGGTCCGGCCTGTTCCTGTCCCTCTCACCAAGCCTGTGGTGCGCGTCGCCAGCCCGGTCCGGCCTGTTCCTGCTTCCCGCACCAAGCCTGTGGTGCGCGTCGCCAGCCCGGTCCGGCCTGTTCCTGCTCCCCGCACCAAGACAGTGGTGCGCGTTGCCAGCCCGGTCCGGCCCGTTCCTGCTCCCCGCACCAAGCCAGTGGTGCGCTTCGTCAGTCCGGCACGGCCCGTTCCTGCTCCCCGCACCAAGCCAGTGATGCGCGTCGTCAGTCCGGCACGGCCCGTGCCTGTCCCACCGGTGCCTGGTCCGGCACCGGGCAGATGCTCCACTCCGGAGCCAGAGCAATCCGCTCCACCGGTGTCCAATCCAGCTCCGGCCAGCGGGGCCAGACCAGATCAGGGGCGCTACGGGGGGGGGTGGAGAGAGAGTGGTGGTCATGCCCGGAGCCGGATCCGACTCCGAGGCGGAATGCCCACCCGGCCCCTACCCTCTTGTCTTTGGTTGGCGCGGTCGCAGTCCGCGCCTTTGGGGGGGGGTACTGTCACGCCCTGGCTCTGAGGACTCTTTAATGTTGAGCCAGGGTGTGTAGGTTTCATTGTTTAGTTTTCTATGTTTGTGTTCTAGATCGTTTAGATCTATGCTGGCCAGGGTGGTTCCCAATCAGAGGCAGCTGTAGCTTGTTGTCTCTGATTGGAGACCATACTTAGGCAGCCTGTTTGGCACTGTTATTTTGTGGGATCTTGTTCCGTTTGGTTTGTGTTATGACCTAGGACTTCACGTATCGTTTGGTTTATTGTTTTGGTTCGTGTGTGTACTAAATAAAGTATGTACGCCTATCACGCTGCGCCTTGGTCCGCTTCCGTCAATGATCGTGACAGTTATGCTACAGTAAATTACATTTACTGGTGATTACATCATTGTCATGCTTTAAGACAGATTTTTACTGTCTGCATCCAGTTGCATGTTATTTACTAACCCTGCAAATGATCATATATCTTACAATATCAAAACATATGCTCCAGAACAGGATCATCAATATAACTGCCGGTATCATATCTGTCTTTAACTGGGGCTCCACTGAGCTATACAAGTCTACTGTCATGAAGAGTGGACTGAAGAGTGGAAAATACTGCTAGGCTATATGATTTCTATGTCATTAGTTCCTTACTTCAATGATGTGAGAAACTTCTTAGCAACTTATCTTGGATCAGTGGTTGAGCCCAGCTAAACACAGCAAACTGATCTGTCTTGCAGCAATGTTTCACATAGTGTGTCCTATAATATCACCTCTAACTTTCTACTGCTTGAGTTCACCTCTTATATAATATTGGCTTAATGTTCCTTAATGTTCCAGGCAGTGAAAATACTTTAATCTTTCTTTTATATAGTTATCAAAATTCTCAGCCATTTGTACTTCTACTTTTTGCACAGACAGCTCACACTCTCTTACAAACACCAGCTGGCTGAGAGGGCCCTAGTGGAGCCACCTGGCTGAGAGGGCCCTAGTGGAGCCACCTGGCTGAGAGGGCCTAGTGGAGCCACCTGGCTGAGAGGGCCCTAGTGGAGCCACCTGGCTGAGAGGGCCTAGTGGAGCCACCTGGCTGAGAGCACCCTAGTGGAGCCAGCTAGTTTATATTTCATTTACAGTGTATTGACCGACGGCCTATACAGGTCAGGACTGATACACTCATTTTTATTTTTTGTTTTTTTATAGTGTTAAATTTCAAATGACTTTCTCTTTTGAGACTTTTGTGTGTTTAAAGTTTACTGTTTGTGATTGTTTATTTCACTTGCTTTGTCAATGTTAACATATGCTTCCCATGTCAATGAAACCCCTTTGAATTGAACTGAGAGAGAGTGAGAGAGAGAGAGAGGGGGAGGGGCAAAAGAGAGGAGAAATGAACATCAACTTCACCTTCCATGATGTGATGGAGAAGATAGGCTTATAGTTCGTATGGTGCAACATCACACGTGATGTGATGGGGAAGATAGGCTTATAGTTGGTGTGGTGCAACAACACACGTGATGTGATGGAGAAGATAGGCAGCCTCTCAAGCTGAACCCTGGCAAGACGGAGCTGCTCTTCCTCCCGGGGAAGGACTGCCCGTTCCATGATCTCGCCATCACGGTTGACAACTCCGCTGTGTCCTCCTCCCAGAGTGCGAAGAGCCTAGGCGTGACCCTGGACAACACCCTGTCGTTCTCCGCCAACATCAAGGCGGTGACCCGCTCCTGCAGGTTCATGCTCTACAACATTCGGAGAGTACGACCCTGCCTTACACAGGAAGCGGCACAGGTCCTAATCCAGGCACTTGTCATCTCCCGTCTGGACTACTGCAACTCGCTGTTGGCTGGCCTCCCTGCCTGTGCCATTAAACCCCTACAACTCATCCAGAATGCCGCAGCCCGTCTGGTGTTCAACCTTCCCAAGTTCTCTCACATCACCCCCCTCCTCCGCACACTCCACTGGCTTCCAGTTGAAGCTCGCATCCGCTACAAGACCATGGTGCTTGCCTATGGAGCAGTGAGGGGAACGGCACCTCTGTACCTTCAGGCTCTGATCAGTCCCTACACCCAAACGAGGGCATTGCGTTCATCCATCTCTGGCCTACTGGCTCCCCTTCCTCTGCGGAAGCATAGCTCCCGCTCAGCCCAGTCAAAACTGTTCGCTGCTCTGGCACCCCAATGGTGGAACAAGCTCCCTCACGACGCCAGGACAGCGGAGTCACTCACCACCTTCCGGAGACATTTGAAACCCCACCTCTTTAAGGAATACCTGGGATAGGATAAAGTGTTCCTTCTAACCCCCCCCCCCCCAAATTGTAAAGTGGTTATCCCACTGGCTATAGGGTGAACGCACCAATTTGCGAGTCGCTCTGGCTAAGAGCGTCTGCTAAATGACGTTGATGTGCCCTTGAGCAAGGCGCTTAACCCTAATTGCTCCTGTAAGTCGCTCTGGATAAGAGCGTCTGCTAAATGACTAAAATGTAAAATGTAAAATATAGGCTTATAGTTGGTATGATGCAATAACACCTATGTGTACACACATTCCCCTTCCGTGGAAAGGTGAACCTCTCTTTGCAGATTAGTTTATATATAATTTAATACCTTTGCTTTTGTCTGTTTTTGAAATCATTCATTTCATAGGTCAGAGGTCAAGCTGAGCCTTACCAGGAGTGGAAGAGTGGAAAAGGTTACTGGTTGTGATGACATAACTGGTGAGAAGTCAGTTATGAAAAGATATTCAGTTGACTGCATGTTAGTCTGTCAGCCCTATCTCTTTTGACATCTCCCTCTCTCTACTCCTCTTCTCTCTCACTCTCCATCTCCCCTCCCCTCCTCCTCTGTCCCATAGCCGCAGGAAGTAGTTTGGGGGTGTATAAATACAGCTAAACCTAGGGTATGGCTAAATGGGTTGAGTCAGGGTGTGTTGAGTCAGGGTGTGTATTTTCTGGGTTGTGTTTGCTATGTCGATGTTCTGTGTTTAAGATCTAGAATGGGTAGATCTATGTTGGCCTGTGTGGTTCCCAATCAGAGGCAGCTGTTGCTCGTTGTCTCTGATTGGGGACCATACTTAGGCAGCCTCTTGGCACCAGTTAGTTGTGGGATCTTTTTCCTTGTGAGGTATGTTATTTGTCTACCTTGGACTTCACGTTTCGTTTGTTGTTTTGTCGTGTGTTCAGTACGTAAATAAATATGAATGCATATCACGCTGCGCCTTGGTCCTTCTCGTTCATGAACGATCATGACACTAAATGGGGTGTGTAGAAACACAACTAAACCCAGTGTATGGCTAAATGGGGTGTGTAGAAATACAGCTAAACCTAGGGTATGGCTAAATGGGGTGTGTAGAAATACAAATAAACCTAGGGTATGGCTAAATGGGGTGTGTAGAAATACAACTAAACCTAGTGTATGGCTAAATGGGGTGTGTAGAAATACAGCTAAACCTAGGGTATGGCTAAATGGGGTGTGTAGAAATACAACTAAACCTAGGGTATGGCTAAATGTCACGCCCTGACTCTGAGGACTTGTATTTGTTGAGTCAGGGTGTGTATTTTCTGGGTTGTGTTTGCTATGTCGATGTTCTGTGTTTAAGATCTAGAATGGGTAGATCTATGTTGGCCTGTGTAGTTCCCAATCAGAGGCAGCTGTTGCTCGTTGTTCTGATTGGGGACAATACTTAGGCAGCCTGTTGGCACCAGTTAGTTGTGGGATCTTTTTTCGTGTGAGGTACAGTGGGGAAAAAAAGTATTTAGTCAGCCACCAATTGTGCAAGTTCTCCCACTTAAAAAGATGAGAGAGGCCTGTAATTTTCATCATAGGTACACGTCAACTATGACAGACAAAATGAGGGGAAAAAATCCAGAAAATCACATTGTAGGATTTTTAATGAATTTATTTGCAAATTATGGTGGAAAATAAGTATTTGGTCAATAACAAAAGTTTCTCAATACTTTGTTATATACCCTTTGTTGGCAATGACACAGGTCAAACGTTTTCTGTAAGTCTTCACAAGGTTTTCACACACTGTTGCTGGTATTTTGGCCCATTTCTCCATGCAGATCTCCTCTAGAGCAGTGATGTTTTGGGGCTGTCGCTGGGCAACACGGACTTTCAACTCCCTCCAAAGATTTTCTATGGGGTTGAGATCTGGAGACTGGCTAGGCCATTCCAGGACCTTGAAATGCTTCTTACGAAGCCACTCCTTCGTTGCCCGGGCGGTGTGTTTGGGATCATTGTCATACTGAAAGACCCAGCCACGTTTCATCTTCAATGCCCTTGCTGATGGAAGGAGGTTTTCACTCAAAATCTCACGATACATGGCCCCATTAATTCTTTCCTTTACACGGATCAGTCGTCCTAGTCCCTTTGCAGAAAAACAGCCCCAAAGCATGATGTTTCCACCCCCATGCTTCACAGTAGGTATGGTGTTCTTTGGATGCAACTCAGCATTCTTTGTCCTCCAAACACGACGAGTTGAGTTTTTACCAAAAAGTTCTATTTTGGTTTCATCTGACCATATGACATTCTCCCAATCCTCTCCTGGATCATCCAAATGCACTCTAGCACGGGCCTGGACATGTACTGGCTTAAGCAGGGGAACACGTCTGGCACTGCAGGATTTAAGTCCCTGGCGGCGTAGTGTGTTACTGATGGTAGGCTTTGTTACTTTGGTCCCAGCTCTCTGCAGGTCATTCACTAGGTCCCCCCGTGTGGTTCTGGGATTTTTGCTCACCGGTCTTGTGATCATTTTGACCCCACGTGGTGAGATCTTGCGTGGAGCCCCAGATCGAGGTAGATTATCAGTGGTCTTGTATGTCTTCCATTTCCTAATAATTGCTCCCACAGTTGATTTCTTCAAACCAAGCTGCTTACCTATTGCAGATTCAGTCTTCCCAGCCTGGTGCAGGTCTACAATTTTGTTTCTGGTGTCCTTTGTCAGCTCTTTGGTCTTGGCCATAGTGGAGTTTGGAGTGTGACTGTTTGAGGTTGTGGACAGGTGTCTTTTATACTGATAACAAGTTCAAACAGGTGCCATTAATACAGGTAACGAGTGGAGGACAGAGGAGCCTCTTAAAGAAGAAGTTACAGGTCTGTGAGAGCCAGAAATCTTGCTTGTTTGTAGGTGACCAAATACTTATTTTCCACCATAATTTGCAAATAAATTCATTAAAAATCCTACAATGTGATTTTCTGGCATTATTTTCCTCAATTTGTCTGTCATAGTTGACGTGTACCTATGATGAAAATTACAGGCCTCTCTCATCTTTTTAAGTGGGAGAACTTGCACAATTGGTGGCTGACTAAATACTTTTTTTCCCCACTGTATGTTATTTGTCTACCTTGGACTTCACGTTTCGTTTGTTGTTTTGTCATGTGTTCAGTACGTAAATAAATATGAATGCATATCACGCTGCGACTTGGTCCTTCTCGTTCATGAACGATCGTGACAGAAGATCCCACCAAAATAGGACCAAGCAGCGTGTTCAGGAGCAAACGCCGGGAATTAAACAGGAGGTTACTTTAGTAGATGTCCTCCTCGGTTGGGGGAGAATCACGGAGGAAGAGGCCGTCCGTTACCGGAGGGCGATGAATGAGGATGCCCAGGTAGGAGATGAGAAACGGCGGCAACAGTGCTGACGACGGAGACCCGAGAGGCAACCCCAATAAAAAAATTTGGGGGGCACACGGTGTGGACGATGAGGCAGCAGGAGGCAGCGACAGGGCGATTCTGCAGGTTAGGAGAGGAGGCCACCAGGTTACGGGGGCTATTGGTTCAGAGGGAGCAGGAGTTATTTGGTCAGAGGGAGGAGCTACAGGAGGCTATAAGGGAGAAGGAAGAGGAGAGGGGGAGAAGAGGAGAGGGGAGAGGGGGAGAGAGGAAGAGGAGAGGGGGGAGAGAGGAAGAGGAGGAGAGGGGGAGAGGAAGAGGGAGGGAGAGGAGGAGAAGAGGAGAGGAGGAGAGAGGTAGAGGAGGAGAGGGGGGAGAGGAGCAGAGAGGGAGAAGAGGAGAGGGGAGAGGGGGAGAGGAGGAGAGGGGAGGAGAGGGGGAGTGGGGAGAGAGGGAGAAGAGGGTGGAGAGGGGGAGAGAGGGAGAAGAGGAGAGGGGGAGAGAGGGAGAAGAGGAGAGGGGGAGAGGGGGAGAGGGGAAAAGAGAAGAGGGAGAGAGGGAGAGGAGGAGAGGGGGGAGAGGAGGAGAGAGGCAGAGGAGGAGAGGGGGGAGAGGATGGAGAGGGGGAGAAGAGAGAGGAGAGGGGGGAGGGGAGAGAGGGAGAAGAGGAGAAAGGAGAGGGGGAGAGGGGAGAAGAAAAGAGAGGGGGGAGAGATGGCGAGAGGGAGAGGAGGAGAAAGGAGAGGGAGCAGAGAGTGAGAAGAGGAGAGGAGGAGAGGAGAGGAGGGTGGAGGGAGGAGAGAGGGAGAAGAGGAGAGGGTGGAGAGGGGGAGTGAGGGAGAAGTGGAGATGGGGGAGAGAGTGAGAAGAGGAGAGGGGGAGAGGGAGAGAGGGGGGAGAGGGGGAGAACAGGAGAGGTGGAGAAGAGGAGATGGGGAGAGGATGAGAGAGGGAGAGGAGAGGGGGAGAGAGGGAGAGGAGGAGAGGGGGAGGGGAGGAGATAGGAGAGGAGAGGGGGAGAGGGGGAGAGAGGGAGAAGAGGAGAGGGTGGAGAGAGGTAGAGAGGGAGAAGAGAGAGGGGGGAGAGGGGAGAAGGGG
>NW_028161156.1:0-32493 GCF_964263955.1 Coregonus lavaretus
TCTCCAATCACACCACACAGGCACACACACAGACACAACCAACAATGCCTCCATACACACACACAACCAGCTACGCCTGCACACGCATACACACACACGCAACCAGCCACGCCTCCACACACACACACACACACAACCAGCCACGCCGCCGGCCTGCAGGCTGCTGTCGTTGCCTAGCAACCCCCTCAGAGGGGCAGTACGGAGGAGGTTTGGCTTCGGAGGTAAGTACAGAGTACAGAGGACACACCAGCCAACATGATTCTAGGGCATCGCAGGTGTGTGTGTTTAGAGAGAGATGACAATTTGAAATACAAGTCTCTGTGACCATCATCACAGGCCTAGACAATATTTCACTACTACCACATTCACAACACAGCTGAGAACTGAGAGAGAGAGATTTTATTTCATTAGATTTTATTACGATCCCTATTAGCCGACACCAATGGTGACAGCCAGACTTACCGGGGGCCGACACATAACAAAAAAGACATTACAGACAAAATAATTTACAATTTACAAACATTTAACACATTAACATGTAGTGTGCGTGTGTTTGCATCTATCAGTTACACATAAATGTCAGTACATACACACAAAAAATAGGTCACATGGAGAGAGAGAGAGAGAAAGAGAGAAAGAGGGAAGAGAGAGAGGGAGAAGAGAGGGAGAGAGAGAAAGAGAAAGAGAGAGAAAGGAGAAGAGAGAGAGGAGAGAGAAGAGGGAAGAGAGAGAAGAGAAGAGAGGAGAGAAGAGAGAGGGAAAGAGAGAGAGAGAAGAGGGGGGAGAGAGAGGGGGAGAGAGAAAGAGAGGAGAGGAGAGAGAGAGAGAGGAGAGAGGGAAGAGAGAGGAGAGAGAGAATAGAGGGAAGAGAGCGAGAGAGAGAGAGAGAGAGAGAGAGAGAGAGAGGATGAGAGAGAGGATGAGAGAGAGATAGACGGAAGAGAGAGAGGGAAGAGAGAGAGAGAGAGAGGGAACCGAGAGAGGGAAGAGAGAGAGATATAGAAGGGCGAGAGGAAGAGAGGGAAGAGAGAGAGAGAGAAGAGAGAGAGGGAAAGAGAAGAGAGATAGAGAAGAGAGAGAGAAGTCCCTTTTTATTTTCAAGTGTTATCAGAGCAACTTCATAGCAAGAGGTCAATGTCACCACTGCGCTTTACTACATGTCCCAACAGACCACACACACACACACACACACACACACACACACACACACACACACACACCAGGTTAGACGTGAGAGAGACAGGTTTAGACTGATTTTATCACTTTATTTTAAGTGTTATGCAAGCAAAGTAATTTTTTTCTCTTAACACTACTTTAATCCCAGTCACATAACACGTTTGTACAAAGTTGATTTAAAAATATCAATACAATATCAATAGTATATCAATAGTCAAGAACCTGCAGCCTTGGAGGACAGCATCGAGATCCACAAACATCTTAGAAAAACATTATACAAATGAGATGTCACTAGAAAATATTAAAGAAAACTCATTGTCACACAAAATATTACCAAAAACATCCACATCTGTTTGGTACATAAACCATTTCATTTTCAAATATTTTTATTTTGTATTTATTTTTTGCTTTCATCTTTTTTTAAAATCATATTATGGTGTGAGAGAGAAGTAGAAACGACGGGGAGCAGTTAGAAAAATAAGTTTACGATGAATTAAAAGAAGAGAAAACAGCACAAAAACACAACATGCTGGACACACCTCTGATCAACGCGTAGGTCTACTTACAATACACTCCAGCTAAAGGCAGATATTAAAATAGGGTGAATAATACATTAGCTGTACACAGTAATCATGTGTCAGAACGTACTGAGGGGTTAAGAAAATAAAACGAAAAAAATAAAAATTATGCACCGACATTGACAGAGCAACATCACCAGAAGCATGTCATAACAAACAGCTAATAGAATCCCCCCTCCCACAACCCCTTCTCTCCCCTCCCACAACCCCTTCTCCCCCCTCCCACAACCCCTTCTCTCCCCTCCCACAACCCCTTCTCTCCCCTCCCACAACCCCTTCTCTCCCCTCCCACAACTCCTTCTCTCCCTTCCCACAACACTTTCTCTCCCCTCCCACAACCCCTTCTCTCCCCTCCCACAACCCCTTCTCTCCCCTCCCACAACCCCTTCTCTCCCCTCTATCACCCCTTGTCTTCCTGCGTCCTCTCTTTGACCATCACACAGAAAGCAGAGGTGAGCATTGGGGTGCAGCTAAATGTATGTACTGCTTGTGTTAAGGCGTTGTAGTACCAGGACTCACACACAGGGGGGCTCCACCTTCACAATGCAGAGGAAGCAGCGCCAACGTCAAATCACACCGGAACTCTTTTACTGTTAACTGGATATCTCTAATTACTTGAAATATCACTAATATATATATATATATATATATATATATATATATATATATATATATATATATATATATATATATACACAAAAGTATGTGGACATCCCTTCAAATTGGTTGATTCAGCTATTTCAGCCACACACGTTGCTGACAGGTATATAGAATCGAACTGACTGCCATGCAATCTCCATAGACAAACACTGGCAGTAGAATGGCCTTAATGAAGAGCTTAGTGACTTTCAACGCGGCACCGTCATAGGATGCCACCTTTCCAACAAGTCAGTTCGTCAAATTTCTGCCCTGCTAGAACTGCACCGGTCAACTGTAAATGCTGCTATTGTGAAGTGGAAATATCTAGGAGCAACAACGGCTCAGCGGCGAAGTGGTAGGCCACACAAGCTCACAGAACGGGACCGCCAACTTGACTGGCCTGAACAGAGCCCTGACCTCAACCACATCGAACACCTTTGGGATGAATTGGAACACCGACTGAGGGTCTAATCGCCCAACATCAGCGCCCGACCTCGCTAATGTTCTTGTGGCTGAATGGAAGCAAGACCCTGCAGCAATGTTCCAACATCTAGGGGAAAGCCTTCCCAGAAGAGTGGAGGCTGTTATAGCAGCAAAGGGGGGGACCAACTCCATATATTAATATTCGACGAGCAGGTGTCCACATACTTTTGGTCATGTAGTGCATCTGGAATATGTCTCACTACTGGAATGTATCTCATTTATAGCAGACATTAATACTTTATACAAGTTTAGAAAGTTATTAAGTCACATTACTGCTGTATTCTAAACTGGTTCTGATATAGACAACAGCTGCTGCTCTGAGTAAGCGCTGCTTACTGACACTGTCCCACCCACCCACCAACCCCGGGAGCGCTACATCTTAAAGATGCACTCGGCAATATGACATCAGGAAGTCACCCAGCTGTGTATGATTGCTACGTCATATTGCTGAGTGTACCTTTAATGCTGTGAGCTGACTGGTTTCCTTTTCCTCTCTTTAATGTAAACATGGTTTCACTAGGATTGTCTTATGGTATTGCTTTCAGTAAACAGCCTGTTGGAGAAAGAAAACTCGATTGGTCGTTTTATAGAAACAAATATTTCAAATGCCAAGCGTTTCTTTACAGGAATTTTTGTGTGTGTGATTTTTTTCTGCCCTTTACAAGTCTATTCCTCCTTTTGTTGTCTTTCTTCAGTTTATCAGATCCTCTTTACCTGAACTATAGTCCTGTTGAACCGAGGTACAGTGACACACACACACACACACACACACACACAAACACACACACACACAGACACCTGTCCCGGCTCCTCTCACCTGTTTGTCAACATTCTAGACCACGCCACATATCATGTTTCATCATCATCCTAATCACTATTGTTACAGAACATCTTTGTGCATAGAGATACAATTGTTGCGTTTCAAATGGCACCCTAGCCATTTGGGACACATCCAATGCTCTTCTTGATGTTGTAGAACTGTTTTGTGCTAGTCTAATAAACCTATCCAAAATGGCACCCTCTTCCCTACATAACACACTACTCAGAAGGCTCTGGCCAAAAGTAGTGCACTATATACAGCTGAATTCGGAAGTTTACATACACTTAGGTTGGAGTCATTAAAACTCATTTTTCAACCACTCCACAAATGTCTTGTTAACAAACTATAGTTTTGGCAAGTCGGTTAGGACATCTATTTTGTGCATGACACAAGTCTTTTTCCAACAATTGTTTACAGACAGATTATTTCACTCTCAATTCACTGTATCACAATTCCAGTGGGTCAGAAGTTTACATACACTAAGTTGACTGTGCCTTTAAACAGCTTGGACAATTCCAGAAAATGATGTCATGGCTTTAGAAGCTTCTGACAGGCTAATTGACATCATTTGAGTCAATTGGAGGTGTACCTGTGGATGTATTTCAAGGCCTACCTTCAAACTCAGTACCTCTTTGCTTGACATCATGGGAAAATCAAAAGAAATCAGACAAGACCTCAGAAAAAATGGTAGACCTTCACAAGTCTGGTTCATCCTTGGGAGCAATTTCCAAACGCCTGAAGGTACCACATTCATCTGTACAAACAATAGTACGCAAGTATAAACACCATGGGACCACACAGCCGTCATACCACTCAGGAAGGAGATGCGTTCTGTCTCCTAGAGATGAACGTACTTTGGTGCGAAAAGTGCAAATCAATCCCAGAACAACAGCAAAGGACCTTGTGAAGATGCTGGAGGAAACAGGTATAAAAGTATCTATATCCACAGTAAAACGAGTCCTATATCGACATAACCTCAAAGGCCGCTCAGCAAGGAAGAAGCCACTGCTCCAAAACCGCCATAAAAAAGCCAGACTACGGTTTGCAACACTTTTTGGAGAAATGTCCTCTGGTCTGATGAAACAAAAATAGGACTGTTTGGCCATAATGACCATCGTTATGTTTGGAGGAAAAAGGGCAAGGCTTGCAAGCCGAAGAACACCATCCCAACCGTGTAGCACAACCCCTTCTCTCCCCTCCCACAACCCCTTCTCTCCCCTCCATCACCCCTCGTCTTCCTGCATCCTCTCTTTGCCCCTCACACAGAAAACAGAGGTGAGCATTGGGGTGCAGCTAAATGTATGTACTGCTTGTGTTAAGGCGTTGTAGTACCAGGACTCACACACAGGGGGGCCTTCACAATGCAGAGGAAGCAGCGCCAACGTCAAATCACACCGGAACTCTTTTACTGTTAATTGGATATCTCTAATTACTTGAAATATAACTAAGTGCACCATCCCAACCGTGAAGCACGGGGGTGGCAGCATCATGCTGTGGGGGTGCTTTGCTGCAGGAGGGACTGGTGCACTTCACAAAATAGATGGCATCATGAGGAAGGAAAATTATGTGGATATATTGAAGCAACATCTCAAGACATCAGCCAGGAAGTTAAAGCTTGGTCGCAAATGTGTCTTCCAAATGGACAATGACCCCAAGCATACTTCCAAAGTTGTGGCAAAATGGCTTAAGGACAACAAAGTCAAGGTATTGGAGTGGCCATCACAAAGCCCTGACCTCAATCCTATAGAAAATGTGTGGCCAGAACTGAAAAAGCGTGTGCGAGCAAGGAGGCCTACAAACCTGACTCAGTTACACCAGCTCTGTCAGGAGGAATGGGCCAAAATTCACCCAACTTATTGTGGGAAGCTTGTGGAAGGCTACCCGAAACGTTTGACCCAAGTTAAACAATTTAAAGGCAATGCTACCAAATACTAATTGAGTGTATGTAAACTTCTGACCCACTGGGAATGTGATGAAATAAATAAAAGTTGAAATAAATCATTCTCTCTACTATTATAATGACATTTCACATTCTTAAAATAAAGTTGTGATCCTAACTGTCCTAAGACAGGGAATGTTTTACTAGGATTAAATGTCAGGAATTGTGAAAAACTGAGTTTAAATGTATTTGGCTAAGGTGTATGTAAACTTCCGACTTCAACTGTAGGGGATAGGGTGCGAGTTCAGATTAGCCTTTCCCCCTGACCTCTGTTCTGTTATAAACACCATTCTACTAATTCACACCTTTAGTCTGTCGTTGGATTCAATTATTAGTTAAGATTCAGATTCCTCTGTCTGTTTGTCATTTTCAGTCTGTCATATTTCTCTTCTCTTTGAGTCCGTTTAAAAAACAAACAAATAATAATAAAAAATATATATATATACCACCTGACCTCCACAGCCACGGCGTAACCATGGAGACCAACTACGAAGTCAGCCCTCCCTACTTCTTCCCTTCACAGGAAGTGTTTGGAGAGATGGTCACTACGCATGAAACGCTTACTGCACTCTGGTCACTACTCAAACTCCTCCTCTTCCTCCTCTTCTCCCTCCATTTGATTGGGCGAGGAGGCTGTTGGCGTGGCGGGGGCGGAGTCCTGGGAGAGCGTAGCCACAGTTACGATGCGAGGGGAAGAGCCTAAGCCCTGGTTAGAATCTTCCATGTCGTCGGTGGTGATGATGGCGAGAGATGCCCCTCCCTTCTTGTTCTGGTGGGTTTTGATGTGTTTGGAGAGATGGTCACTACGCATGAAACGCTTACTGCACTCTGGACACTCAAACCTCTTCTCTCCTGGAGGATGGATGGGGAGAGAGAGACCATCTGATTAAGAACAACACAGAAACAGGCAATGTTCCCTCTAAGTTGCCGAAGAAATATCAAATCAAATTGTATTTGTCACATGCGCCGAATACAACAGGTGTAGACCTTACAGTGAAATGCTTACAAGCCCTTAACCAACAATGCGGGGGGGGGGTGACAATGCAAATAGTCCGGGTAGCCATGTGATTAGCTGTTCAGGAGTCTTATGGCTTGGGGATAGACGCTGTTAAGAAGCCTCTTGGACCTAGACTTGGCGCTCCGGTACCGCTTGCCGTGCAGTAGAAGAGAGAACAGTCTATGATTAGGGTGGCTGGAGTCTTTGACAATTTTTAGGACCTTCCTCTGACACCGCCTGGTATAGAGGTCCTGGATGGCAGGAAGATTGGCCCCAGTGATGTACTGGGCCGTACGCACTACCCTCTTTAGTGCCTTGCGGTCGGAGGCCGAGCAGTTGCCATACCAGGCAGTGATGCAACCAGTCAGGATGCTCTTGATAGTGCAGCTGTATAACCCTTTGAGGATCTGAGGACCCATGCCAAATCTTTTCAGTCTCCTGAAGGGAAATAGGCTTTGTCGTGCCCTCTTCACGACTGTCTTTGGACCATGATAGTTTGTTGGTGATGTGTACACCAAGGAATTTGAAGCTCTCGACGTGCTCGACTACAGCCCCGTCGATGAGAATGGAGGCGTGCTCGGTCCTCCTTTTCCTGTAGTCCACAATCATCTCCTTTGTCTTGATCACGTTGAGGGAGAGGTTGTTGTCCTGGCACCACACGGCCAGGTCACTGACCTCCTCCCTATAGGCTGTCTCATCGTTGTCGGTGATCAGGCCTACCACTGTTGTGTCATCGGCAAACTTAATGATGGTGGAGTCGTGCCTGGCCATGCAGTCATGGGTGAACAGGGAGTACAGGAGGAGACTGAGCACGCACCCCTGATGGGCTCCCGTGTTGGGGATCAGCGTGGCAGATGTGTTGTTACCTACCCTTACCACCTGAGGGCGGCCCGTCAGGAAGTCCAGGATCCAGTTGCAGAGGGAGGTGTTTAGTCCCAGGGTTCTTAGCTTAGTGATGAGCTTTGAGGGCACTATGGTGTTGAACTGTAGTTAATGAACAGCATTCTCACGTAGGTGTTCCTTTTGTCCAGGTGGGAAAGGGCAGTGTGGAGTGCAATAGAGATTGCATAAACTGTGGATCTGTTGGAGCGGTATGCAAATTGGAGTTGGTCTAGGGTTTCTGGGATAATGGTGTTGATGTGAGCCATGACCAGCCTTTCAAAGCACTTCATGGCTACAGACTTGAGTGCTACGGGTCTGTAGTCATTTAGGCAGGTTATCTTAGTGTTCTTGGGCACAGGGACTATGTTGGTCTGCTTGAAACATGTTGGTATTACAGACTCAGTCGGGGACAGGTTGAAAATGTCAGTGAAGACACTTGCAAGTTGGTCAGCGCATGCTCGGAGTACACGTCCTGGTAATCCACCTTGTGAATGTTGACCTGTTTAAAGGTCTTACATCGGCTACGGAGAGCGTGATCACACAGTCGTCTGGAACAGCTGATGTTCTCATGCATGCTTCAGTGTTGCTTGCCTCGACACGAGCATAGAAGTAATTTAGCTTGTCTGGTAGGCTTGTGTCACTGAGCAGCTCGCGGCTGTGCTTCCCTTTGTAGTCTGTAATAGTTTGCAAGCCCTGCCACATCCGACGAGCGTCGGAGCCGGTGTAGTACGATTCAATATTAGCCTGTTTGATGGTTCGTCGGAGGGCATAGCGGGATTTCTTATAAGCGTCCGGCACCTCTACCCTTTAGCTCAGTGCGGATGTTGCCTGTAATACATAGCTTCTGGTTGGGGTATGTATGTACGGTCACTGTTGCGACGACGTCATCGATGTACTTATTGATGAAGCCAGTGACAGATGTGGTGTACTCCTCAATGCCATTGGAAGAATCCCAGAACATATTCCAGTCTGTGATAGCAAAGCAGTCCTGTAGGTTAGCATCTGCGTCATCTGACCACTTCTTTATTGACTGAGTCACTGGTGCTTCCTGCTTTAGTTTTTGCTTGTAAGCAGGAATCAGGAGGATAGAATTATGGTCAGATTTGCCAAAATTGAGGGCGAGGGAGAGCTTTGTACGCGTCTCTGTGTGTGGAGTAAAGGCGGTCTAGAGTTTCCCTCTGGTTGCACATTTAACATGCTGGTAGAAATTAGGTAAAACGGATTTAAGTTTGGGTTTGGCCGGGAGGCTTTACATGGCTCATTGCGCTCTAGCGACTCCTTGTGGCGGGCCAGGCGCCTGCAGGCTGACCTCGGTCGTCAGTTAAACAGTGTTTCCTCTGACACATTGGTGCAGCTGACTTCTGGGTTAAGTGGGCGGGTGTTAAGAAGCGCGGTTTGGCGGGTCATGTTTCGGAGGACGCATGACTCGACCTTCGCCTCCCGAGCCCGTTGGGGAGTTGCAGTGATGAGACAAGATCGAAATTGGGGAGAAAAAAGGGGGTAAAATTCAATACATTTTCTCCATTGTTTTTGATGGTAGGCCACTCTGGTAGGCCTACATTATGATCAAATAGCCACAGTAGCCTACTTGGCCACTGTAATAACTGTAACTTAAAGCGGGTACAACCTCAGTGTTCACAGTAAACGTGCGCCTGAAGTTGCACAGAATTTTCACAACTTTCAAGTTTGCGCTCAGCAGTGCCGAAAAAATTAGAGGTAACATTTTACACAGGACATACAGTGGGGAGAACAAGTATTTGATACACTGCCGATTTTGCAGGTTTTCCTACTTACAAAGCATGTAGAGGTCTGTCATTTTTATCTAAAACAAAAATCCAGAAAATCACATTGTATGATTTTTAAGTAATTAATTTGCATTTTATTGCATGACATAAGTATTTGATCACCTACCAACCAGTAAGAATTCCGGCTCTCACAGACCTGTTAGTTTTTATTTAAGAAGCCCTCCTGTTCTCCACTCATTACCTGTATTAACTGCACCTGTTTGAACTCGTTACCTGTATAAAAGACACCTGTCCACACACTCAATCAAACAGACTCCAACCTCTCCACAATGGCCAAGACCAGAGAGCTGTGTAAGGACATCAGGGATAAAATTGTAGACCTGCACAAGGCTGGGATGGGCTACAGGACAATAGGCAAGCAGCTTGGTGAGAAGGCAACAACTGTTGCCGCAATTATTAGAAAATGGAAGAAGTTCAAGATGACGGTCAATCATCCTCGGTCTGGGGCTCCATGCAAGATCTCACCTAGTGGGGCATCAATGATCATGAGGAAGGTGAGGGATCAGCCCAGAACTACACGGCAGGACCTGGTCAATGACCTGAAGAGAGCTGGGACCACAGTCTCAAAGAAAACCATTAGTAACACACTACGCCGTCATGGATTAAAATCCTGCAGCGCACGCAAGGTCCCCCTGCTCAAGCCAGCGCATGTCCAGGCCCGTCTGAAGTTTGCCAATGACCATCTGGATGATCCAGAGGAGGAATGGGAGAAGGTCATGTGGTCTGATGAGACAAAAATAGAGCTTTTTGGTCTAAACTCCACTCGCCGTGTTTGGAGGAAGAAGAAGGATCCCCAAGAATACCATCCCAACCGTGAAGCATGGAGGTGGAA
Organism: Coregonus lavaretus; assembly: GCF_964263955.1. Taxonomy (NCBI): domain Eukaryota; kingdom Metazoa; phylum Chordata; class Actinopteri; order Salmoniformes; family Salmonidae; genus Coregonus; species Coregonus lavaretus. The sequence goes on from NW_028161156.1 coordinate 10,152, forward strand.
ACATCATTCTTTGGGGATGCTTTTCTGCAAAGGGGACAGGACGACTGCACCGTATTGAGGGGAGGATGGATGGGGCCATGTATCGCGAGATCTTGGCCAACAACCTCCTTCCCTCAGTAAGAGCATTGAAGATGGGTCGTGGCTGGGTCTTCCAGCATGACAACGACCCGAAACACACAGCCAGGGCAACTAAGGAGTGGCTCCGTAAGAAGCATCTCAAGGTCCTGGAGTGGCCTAGCCAGTCTCCAGACCTGAACCCAATAGAACATCTTTGGAGGGAGCTGAATGTCCGTATTGCCCAGCGACAGCCCCGAAACCTGAAGGATCTGGAGAAGGTCTGTATGGAGGAGTGGGCCAAAATCCCTGCTGCAGTGTGTGCAAACCTGGTCAAGACCTACAGGAAACGTATGATCTCTGTAATTGCAAACAAAGGTTTCTGTACCAAATATTAATTTCTGCTTTTCTGATGTATCAAATACTTATGTCATGCAATAAAATGCAAATTAATTACTTAAAAATCATACAATGTGATTTTCTGGATTTTTGTTTTAGATTCCGTCTCTCACAGTTGAAGTGTACCTATGATAAAAATTACAGACCTCTACATGCTTTGTAAGTAGGAAAACCTGCAAAATCGGCAGTGTATCAAATACTTGTTCTCCCCACTGTATCTGTGTGTGTGTGTACCTGTGTGTGTCCGTCTGTGTCTCTGCAGTTCGTCCGAGCGTGTGAACCTCTTGCCACAGAAGATCCAGTTGCAGACGAAGGGTCGTTCTCCTGTGTGCCAGCGGAGGTGAGCTCTCAGGTGACTGGTCTTACCTGATAGATAGAATATTAAAGACATCTTATTTTTCTTCATAGACTGGTAAATCTCTATTTTTTGCAGTATAGACTGGTCTTACCATAGACCTTTCCACAGTATAGACTGGTCTTACCATAGACCTTTCCACAGTATAGACTGGCCTTACCATAGACCTTTCCACAGTATAGACTGGCCTTACCATAGACCTTTCCATAGTATACACTGGTCTTACCATATACCTTTCTACAGTATAGACTGATCTTACCAAAGACCTTTCTACAGTATAGACTGGTCTTACCGTAGACCTTTCCACAGTATAGACTGGTCTTACCATTTCCATAGTATAGACTGGTCTTACCATTTCCACAGTACAGACTGGTCTTACCATAGACCTTTCCACAGTATAGACTGGTCTTACCATTGACCTTTCCACAGTATAGACTGCTCTTACCATAGACCTTTACACAGTATAGACTGGTCTTACCAAAGACCTTTCTACAGTATAGACTGGTCTTACCGTAGACCTTTCCACAGTCTTTCCACTGGTCTTACCATAGACCTTTACACAGTATAGACTGGTCTTACCATAGATCTTTACACAGTATAGACTGGTCTTACCATAGACCTTTCCACAGTCTTTCCACTGGTCTTACCATAGACCTTTACACAGTATAGACTGGTCTTACCATAGACCTTTACACAGGATAGACTGGTCTTACCATAGACCTTTACACAGTATAGACTGGTCTTACCATAGACCTTTCCACAGCCCTCCATGTGACACACATGCTGCTTCTTCTTAGATGGGTCTCCACTGGTCCTGCAACACACACACACACACACAGTCAGAGATAGAGAGTGAGAGTGTGTGTGTGTATACATGTACCTCCCCTCTCTATCCCTACAGTTAGGACAGGAGCATGCCACCATGTACCTCCCCTCTCTATCCCTACAGTTAGGACAGGAGAATGCCACCATGTACCTCCCCTCTCTATCCCTCCAGTTAGGACAGGAGCATGCCACCATGTACCTCCCCTCTCTATCCCTCCAGTTAGGACAGGAGCATGCCACCATGTACCTCCCCTCCCCATCCCTACAGTTAGGACAGGAGCATGCCACCATGTACCTCCCCTCTCTATCCCTACAGTTAGGACAGGAGCATGCCACCATGTACCTCCCCTCTCTATCCCTACAGTTAGGACAGGAGCATGCCACCATGTACCTCCCCTCCCCATCCCTACAGTTAGGACAGGAGCATGCCACCATGTACCTCCCCTCTCCATCCCTACAGTTAGGACAGGAGCATGCCACCATGTACCTCCCCTCTCCGTCCCTACAGTTAGGACAGGAGCATGCCACCCTGCGGAGCCTCTTGCTGGGCGGTCCTTCCTGGTCTGATGAACTCTGGACAGAACCCATCTGGTCTGGACTAAGCGATGACCCCGCCACGTTACCCACGGTTACCGTCACAGGGGATGGCTCGACCTTAACTCCTCCCTCCTGACCCTGCGGCTGACCTGGTGGAGTGTAGATTAGAGTGAAATGGAATACAGTAGAATGGAATGGAAATGTGTTTTTTTTTAGCTCTGCTCCCAACCCCCCCAGAAAATAAACAAATATACATGGAGAACAACACTCAACACACACCGTCTGTCTGTCTGTCTGTCTGTCTGTCTGTCTGTCTCTCTGCCCGTCACTCTGTCTGTCTGTCTGTCTCTGTCTCTCTCTCTCTCTCGGTCTCTCTCTCTCTGTCTGTCTCTCTCTGTCTGTCTCTCTTTCTCTGTCTGTCTCTCTCACTATCTCTGTCTCTTTCTCTGTCTCTCTGTCTGTTTCTCTCACTCTGTCTCTGTCTCTATCTCTCTATCGTGTCTGTCTCTCTCTCTCTATCGTGTCTGTCTGTCTGTCACTCTGCCTCTCTCTCTCAGTGGTCTTACCCTGTAGTCCAGTGATTGTGAGTGGTAACCCCTGCATCTGTACCCCTGTGGTTCCCAGCCCGGCGATGCTGACTGTCTGCACCCCCGACCCAGGGTTGATCTGGGCTGTGCTCAGCGTCAGGGGAGCCCCTCCCAGCTGCATGAAGCCCCCCCCTCCCACCGCCCCCCCGCCCACAGGGGCCAGGGTCAGCTGCTGGGGCACAGACATCCCCCCGGGGAGCTGCAGGGTCTGCCACGTGATCTGGCCCGACGGGGAGAGGGTTGGGGTCCGGATCAGAACCTGGAGGAATCAATTAATACAAAAAGGATATCAATCATTCAGACATTCAATTCAAATCAATACAACACACATTACAATCATTGAGGATAGAATAAAAATAAGTCTACAGATTTATTTCCCTTTAATTTACTGCCCCCAAATATCCCCAAATCCCCAGGTACAATGGAGTGGGAATGAATCAACTAAAAACAATAAAGAAGGTAGTTAACAAAAGAGAAGAGAGAGCAGCTAGCTAGCTACCTGTTGGTTCTGGAAGGCTTGTATGGGCTGTAGGGTCCCGCCTGGTCCTAACTGAAAGGTTTGGATCTGCTGGCTCTGGAACTGGTGGAAACAAACAGTTTACACACTTTCTGCGGATTCACTGTGTGTGTGTGTGTGTGTGTGTGTGCGCGCGTGCGTGTGTGTGTGTGTGTGCGCGTGCATGTGTGTGTTACCTGGTTCTGTGGCTGGATCTGGGCCTGTGTGAACTGATGTGGCTGTATCTGGATCTGCTGCAACACCTGGTTGCCCATCTGGAGAATGATTATAACAACAACTTAGAATATCATTTATTATAGTATAGTCCCATATCATATCATACTCAAATAGAATAGAACGGAAGGTTAAAAGGTCAAATCAGAGGAGTAGAACCCACCTGTCCCACGATGACCTGCTGGATGGTCCCTGGAGGATCTGATTGGCCCTGCAGTCCGTTGGCCTGACTCTGGACCTGTAAATCAATCAACCAACCAACCAAACAATTAATCAACCAATCAATCCATTAATCAATCAACCAAACAATCAAATCAATACATCACAGATGTTTAGTCACACAAACACACGCACACACACACACACATACCATCTGAGAGTCCTGGTCGCTGGGTTGGTTCTGTGCATCTCTCTCCGCCCCTCCGTCCGACCCGGCTACAGAACTCAGCTGTGTTCCGTCTGACGACACTCCATCCCCCCCGGTAACAGTTGTTATGGTACCACCAGACGACCCGGTAACAGTAACTGCCCCGGACACCGCTGCTGCCGTTGTCGTCACAAGCTGGTTGCCGTTAGCTATGGTAAAGCTGCCATCGGCTGATTGGATAAGCTGCACGGCTCCGCTCCCTGCTAAATTATTCATGACCGGCAGGGCGAGGGTCATACCGCCGATGTTTATGGGTACTGTAGTCATGACCTGGGTCTGGGAGCCCTGTAAGGTCTGCATCTGCAGCGGGAAGGACTGGGCGGAACGAAGCTGCAATGTCTGATTGGCTGAGCTAGTGAGGATGGCCTGCTGATTGGCTGGCTGTAGGATTGCCTGGGTCTGGGATTGGTTCTGGGTCTGGATCAGCTGGACCTGCTCTGGTAGACCCCCCTGGGCTGGACTGAATAGAATAGAATAACTTTATCTGTTTCCATCTAAAAAAGTTAATTTCCCACTTTTTATCGGCCCAAAGCGCCTCTCTAACCTCTAACCTCTAACCTCTAGACCACCAGTATAACCTCTAAACCAGGGGTTTTCAAACCTCTTCTCGGGGACCCTCAGCCGTTCTATGTATTTTAACTATTCCACAGCTGGCTCACCTGATTCAACTGGTTAACTAATCATCAAGCCCTTGACTAGGTGAATCAGGTGAGTTGACCAGGTGAATCAGGTTACAACAAACATGTGAAACATCTGGGGGTCCATGAGGAGAGGTTTGACAACCACTGCTCTAGACCAGCTGCCACCCACCTGATGTGTCTGTACTGCCCCCCCAGGGATGCGGTCTGGGGGCTGATGTGGATCTGTTGGCCGTCGGCCGTCTGCAGGTGGGGGATCACCTGGTATTGGACCCCACCCCCTGACGACGGCATGTTTTGCACCTGGACAGTGACCAAAACATTAACATTACATAAAAACAGTCTCATTAGTTGGGCATGTTCTGAACACTAACAGAGATAGTATAGACATTTACATTTTACATTTTAGTCATTTAGCAGACGCTCTTATCCAGAGCGACTTACAGTTAGTGAATACATATTATTATATTTTTATACTGGCCCCCCGTGGGAATCAAACCCACAACCCTGGCGTTGCAAACGCCATGCTCTATCAACTGAGCTACATCCCTGCCGGCCATTCCCTCCCCTACCCTGGACGACGCTGGGCCAATTGTGCGCCGCCCATGAGTCTCCCGGTCACGGCCGGCTGCGACAGAGCCTGGATTCGAACCAGGATCTCTAGTGGCACAGTTAGCACTGCGATGCAGTGCCTTAGACCACTGCACCACTCAGGAGTCACATACAGTAATCCACCATATATAGCTAAGAAAAATACAATTATATGTTATAGGACCAGAATTTCCACAACTGCCTCCATCCAGTCAGACAACTTTCCCTTCCATACACTCACACACGCACACACGCACACACGCACACACGTACACACACACACACACCTGGATGATCTGGAACTGCTGCTGCTGCGCCTGCTGATTGGCTGCTACGGTGTTAGTCCCGCCCACAGCCTTCATCGTACGGCCTGCCGGAGCACTGTCATTGGCTGAAGTGGTGGCCAGCGTCACGGCGACTGGTTGATTGGCAGTGTCCTTGGCCATCTGGGGAGCAGTAGTGATGATCTGCCAGCCGTTGCCAGTGAACTGTGCAGGAACCAGTTCCAACTGCTGCTGAACCAAAGTCTGATTACCTGCTGCGTCTACCACTATATGACCCTGGAACTGGCCACCCTGCACCTGCAAATAAACATACATAAACAATAAATAAAAGAATAAGAAAACATAATTGAACAAAAGTGCTAGAGTAGGAACTTGAGTCTGATTCCCGGCTGAGTGTACAGGTATCTGGCTCCCTGCAGCCGGAAGCCCATTCAACACAGTGACACTTTACTGAAAGTCTGCAGGTATAATGCCTTGTAACTTGTCAGCATGTATGAGCCTTTATAGGTTGTTATTAGTACAGAACTTACATTGCCAACATAATACCATTGCGGTAACAAGTGTAACAGCAACAAGTACAGTTATAGGAGAAACCAAACATTTACAGTGTTTTCAGAAAGTATTCACGCCCCTTGACTTTTTCCACATTTTGTTGTGTTACAGCCTGAATTAAAAATGTATTACATTTAGATTTTTGTCACAATACCCCATAATGTCAAAATGTTTACAAATTAATTAAAAATGAAAATCTGAAATGTCTTTAGTCAATAAGTATTCAACCCCTTTGTTATGGCAAGCCTAAATAAGACAGGAGCAAAGATTTGCTTAACAAGTCACATAAGTTGCATGGACTCACTCTGTGTGCAATAATTGGGTTTAACATGACTTTTGAATGACTACATAATCTCTGTACCCCAAACATACAATTATCTGTAAGGTCCCTTAGTCGAGCACTGAATTTCAAACACAGATTCAACCACAAAGATCAGGGAGGTTTTCCAATGCCTCGCAAAGAAGGGCACCTATTGGTAGATGGGTAAAACATTTAATAAGTAGACATTGAATATCCCTTTGAGCATGGTGAAGTTATTAATTAAGCTCTGGATGGTGTATCAATACACCCAGTCACTAGAAAGATACAGGCATCCTTCCTTTAGTAACTCAGTTGCCGGAGAGGAAGGAAACCGCTCAGAGATTTCACCATGAGGACAAAGCTGACTTTAAAACAGTTACAGGGTTTAATGGCTGTGATAGGAGAACACTGAAGATGGATCAACAACATTGTAGTTGCTCCACAACACTAACCTAATTGACAGAGTGAATAGAAGGAAACCTGTACAGAATACTTTTATCTCAAAACTTGCATCCTGTTTGCAACAAGGCACTAAAGTAATCCTGCAAAACATTTGGCAAAGCACTTTACTTTTTCTCCTGAATACAAAGTGTTAAGTTTGGGGGCAAATCCAACACAACACATTACTGAGTACCACTCTTCATATTTTCAAACATAGTGGTGGCTGCATCATGTTATGGGTATGCTTGTAATTGTTAAGGACTGGGGAGTTTTTCAGGATAAAAAAAGGAATGGAATGGAGCTAAGCACAGGCAAAATCCTAGAGGAAAAACTTGTTCAGTCTGTTTCCCACCAGACACTGGGAGATAAATTCACCTTTCAGCAGGACAATAACATAAAACACAAGGCCAAATCTACACTGGAGTTGCTTACCAAGAAAACAGTGAATGTTCCTGAGTGGCCGAGTTACCGTTTTGACTTAAATCTGCTGAAAATCTATGGCAAGACAAGAAAATGGTTGTCTAGCAATGATCAACACCGAATTTGACAGAGCCTGAATCATTTTTTAAAGAATAATGGCCAAATATTGTACAAACAGGTGTGCAAAGCTCTTAGAGACTTACCCAGAAAATGTGCAGATGTAATTGCTGCCAAAGGTGATTCTAACATGTATTGACTCAGGGGTGTAAATGAGATATTCTGTATTACATCTTCTATACATTTGCAAACATTTCTAAAAACATGTTTTCACTTTGTCATTATGGGGTATTGTGTGTAGATTGGGTGAGAAAACAAATCAATTAAATGCATTTTGAATTCAGGCTGTAACACAACAAAATGTGGAATTAATCAAGGGGTATGCATACTTTCTGAAGGCACTGTACATATACAATACAATTATTATTATCATGCATTTAACCACCTGTCCCTCCACTCCTCCCTGACCTCCTATCTTGCTGCAGGTCGCAGCCAGCAGGGCTAGGGGAGACGGCTGGGAATCCTAGAGAGAATACACACACACACACAGAACACACACACACACACACACACACACACACACAGAACACAAACAGGTAGATCGAGGGAATTCAAAAATAGAACACACATTCATACACAGAGAACATACAAACAAAGACAGACAGAGAGAGAGAGATCAAAATCCAGAAAAGAGCTGTTCAATTCTACAACCACCTAAAAGGAAGCGATTCCCAAACCTTCGATAACAAAGCCATCACTTACAGAGAGATGAGCCTAGAGAAGAGTTCCCTCAGCAAGCTGGTCCTGGGGCTCTGTTCACAAACACGAACAGACCCCACAGAGCCCCAGGACAGCAACACAATTAGAACCAACCAAATCATGAGACACATTGGAAATAATTAACCAAAAAACTGAGCAAACTGGACTGCTATCTGGCCCTAAACAGAGAGCACACAGTGGCAGAATACCTGACCACTGTCACTGACCCAAAATTAAGGAACGCTTTGACTATGTACAGACTCAGTGAGCATAGCCTTGCTATTGAGAGAGGCTGCCCTAGGCAGACCTGGCTCTCAAGAGAAGACAGGCTATGTGCACACTGCCCACAAAATTAGGTGGAGACTGAGCTGCACTTCCTAACCTCCTGCCAAATGTATGACCATATTAGAGACACATATTTCCCTCAGATTACACAGACCCACAAATAATTCGAAAAACAAATCCAATTTTGATAAACTCCCATATCTATTAGGTGAAATACCACAGCAGCAAGATTTGTGACCTGTTTCCACAAGAAAATGGCAACCAGTGAAAAACAAACACCATTGTAAATACAACCCATATTTATGTTAATTTATTTTCCCTTTTTGTACTTCAACACTGTACATAGCCATAATATGACATTTGAAATGTCTCTATTCCTCTGACACTTTTGTGAGTGTAATGTTTACTGTTCATTTCTGATTGTTTATTTCACTTTTGTTTATTATCTATTTCACTTGCTTTGGCAATGTAAACATGTGTTTCCCATGACAATAAAGCCCTTAAATTGAATTGAATGGAGAGAGAGAGAGAGAGAGAGAGAGAGAGAGAGAGAGAGAGAGAGAGAGAGAGAAAGAGACAGCGAGAGAGAGAGAGAGAGAGAGAGAGAGAGAGAGAGAGAGAGAAAGAGACAGCGAGAGAGAGAGACAGAGAGAGAGAGAGAGAGAGAGAAAGAGAGAGAGAGAGAGAGAGAAAGAGAGAGAGCGAGAGAGAGAAAGAGAGAGAGCGAGAGAGAGAGAGAGAGAGAGAGAGAGAGAGAGAGAGAGAGAGACAGAGACAGAGACAGAGACAGAGACAGAGACAGAGACAGAGAGAGAGAGAGAGAGAGAGAGAGAGAGAGAGAGAGAGAGCAACACAGGCATCACCTACAGAGAGATGAACCTGGAGAAGAGTCCCCTCAGCAAGCTGGTCCTGGGGCTCTGTTCACAAACACAGACCCCACAGAGCCCCAGGACAGCAACACAATTAGACCCAACCAAATCATGAGAAAAAAAAAAGATAATTACTTGACACATTGGAAAGAATTAACAAAAAAAAATGCTATTTTGCCCTAAGCACACAGTGGCAGAATACCTGACCACTGTGACTGACCCAAACTTAAGGAAAGCTTTGACTATGTACAGACTCAGTGAGCATAGCCTTGCTATTGAGAAAGGCCGCCGTAGGCAGACCTGGCTCTCAAGAGAAGACAGGCTATGTGCACACTGCCCACAATATGAGGTGGAAACTGAGCTGCACTTCCTAACCTCCTGCCAAATGTATGACCATATTAGAGACACATATTTCCCTCAAATTACAGCGATCCACAAAGAATTTGAAAACAAATAAACAAAACAAACAAATAAACTCCCTTATCTACTGGGTGAAAAACCAGTGTGCCATCACAGCTGCAAGATTTGTGACTTGTTGCCAAAAGAAAAGGGCAACTAGTGAAGAACAAACACCATTGTAAATACAACCCATTTATGTTTATTTGTTTTCCCATTTGTACTTTAACTATTTGCACATTGTTACAACACTGTATATAGACATAATATGACATTTGAAATGTCTTTATTCTTTTGGAACTTCTGAGTGTAATGTTTACTGTTAATATTTATTGTTGCCAATAAAGCGCTTAAATTGAATTGAATTGAATTGAATTGAGAGAGAGAGAGAGAGAGAGAGAGAGAGAGAGAGAGAGAGAGAGAGAGAAAGATAGCGACAGAGAGAGCGAGAGAGAGAGACAGAGAGAGAGAGAGAGAGAGAGAGAGAAAGTTAGCGACAGAGAGTGAGAGAGAGAGAGGGAGAGAGAGAGAGAGAGAAAGATAACGACAGAGAGAGCGAGAGAGCGAGATAGAGAGAGACAGAGAGACAGAGAGAGAGAGAGAGAGAGAGAGAGAGAGAGAGAGAGAGAGAGAGAGAGAGAGAGAGAGAGAGAGAGAAAGAGCAATAGTCAGTAGAGAGTAATAGGCAGTAGAAGTGGGTAGCATTACAGGAAGTGAGTGTGTGGGTGTGAGAAACACATTTCTCTGTTCTCTCAGAGCAGCGGAAGAGAAGCCTCCCTCTCACTCTCTCAGAGAAAAGGAACTAGGTCGCGGGCAAATATTTAATGTCACACACATGCACAGCACACCTATACATCTGTCTGTAAAGACAGATAGTGTTATTTTTTTACAGACGCTACAGAAGTCTACATCAACACTAGAGTCAAACATGCCTTTGGAAACCCTGTCAGAACACATGCTATGGAAATGCTCTGAAAATATTAAAGAAATATTCACTTTTATACAGTAATATGCATATCTCATAGACATTGAGGCAAAGTCCATTATTTGTGTTGAAAGACATTGTGCAATCCTCTGAACTTGGTCTCTATACAGAACCAGGAAGTTATTTTTTATGTGTGTGTGTGTCTGTGTGTGTGTGTGTCTGTGTGTGTGTCTGTGTGTGCCTGTGTGTGTGATTGGAGAGGAAGAAAGCACCCAAACTATATGGGGGGGGGGGGGGGGGGGGGGGGGGGTTCCAGTCTACCTGTGATCCAGAACGTTTGCCTTTCTTGCCTGGTTTCCCTTCTTCTGATCCCGACACATCAGTCTTCTGATCTGAGGACCATAAATCAGACAATACTTGATCAACAATCAATAGACTATCACTTTAGGACTGAGTGATTAGTGATCACCTTTATCAATAACACTGTGAGTGAAGGGAGATCAGATGCGGTTATTTCCCTGCACGTGGTTTTATAACAGTGTAGTGACACCATATGGTTAAACTCCTGGCCATAAAGGCATATGCAGTGATCGGAACCTTATTAGAGACTGTATTACAGAGAAACAGATACCTGTAGGCTATTGTCTCTTATTTAGGAAAACGCTATATCCTCAAAGGGTTCTTGTAGGTATCAGGCAGGCTACGTGCGCAGAAAGAGAGAGAGAGAGGGTGGAGACGAAGAAGAGAGGGGGAGGGTACCTACCACTCATAACGCATTCATAAACCGGAGAGGAGAGGCTAGGGGAGAAAGGCCGGCTGAAGCACCGGGGAAGGACGGCCTATTTTCTCCGCGAATGGCTCGCGCTGGGCTGTGGCGTCGCTCCCGTTAGCACCGAAACCACCCACCCGGCAGGAAGGGCGGTACCAAGCTCGAGCAACAATCAAACCTCCCGTTATAACGGGGAAGAGTCCGTTGTCCGCACCCGACGCCACTCAAAACCAACCAAAAACACACTTTAACGACCGTCGCGCGTAAATTCTATTAACGGAAAAAATCGAGCGTTTGCATAAATGTATCCTGATCGAAGTTGGTAGTGTGTCCGCGGTAGGCCCACCCACTTTCATTTACCCAACACCCCTCTCTCTCTCCTCTTTCTGCCGCTGCTGTTTCTGTCGCTAGGTAGCCTACAACAAGCCTTTCCAACGATCTTCATGCAAAAATACACCTTATCAATAGCACTATTTTATGTATATTCTTTATAGTTGCACTGTATAATTGCATCTGGAGACAGATAGATAGCTGTGGCTTTTTGTGGGCGGTGTGCTCCTCCCACATATTCAGATTGGATGGCAGACTCGGTCTGCGAGGGTTGAGATGGGAGTTGTATTTGGCGAAGCCTCGCCTTCAAAATATGTTATGGTGGCGGCGACTCCATCTCCCAGCCTGCTTTGTCACTAGTTAACACAGCCACACAGTCATAATCCCCGCCTATTTCTAAGATTGTTCTTCTAAAAATCAGACTATAAACCTAACTCTAACCACACTGCTAATCCTATAACTAACCTTAAATTAATTTTTGTTTTCATTTATTTTTACAATATAGTCCATTTCGACTTTGTGGCTGTGCTATCTAGTGGGAACCGCTGCGTTGTGCTAGTGTAGGGTAATACATTCTCTTTTTTTTATTTTTATAAACTAGTCAATTCAATTCAAAGAGTTTATTGGCATGGGAAACAGATGTTTACATTGCCAAAGCAAGTGAAATAGATAAACAAAAGTGAAATAAACAATGAAAATGAACAGTAAACATTACGTTTCAAAGGAATAGTATGAAAATGTATGCACTCACTAACTGTAAGTCGCTCTGGATAAGAGCGTCTGCTAAATGACTAAAATGTAAAAATGAATAGAGATTTCAAATGTCAAAAAATGGCTATGTACAGTGTTATAACAATGTGTAAATAGCTAAAATAAACATAAATATGGGTTGTATTTACAATGGTGTTTGTTCTTCACTGGTTGCCCTTTTCTTGTGGCAACAGGTTACAAAGCATCATACCGGATGTATTTCTGTATATTGTAAGTTATATATCTTGAAAACTTGATTGATGACATGCAAAACATCTTGGGATTATATCAACAATGGATTAATGAAACAAATACCAAAAAATATAACTCCACCCAAAAGCTTTCCTTTGAGAACGGGAAGCATAGAAATAGCGCACATAGAACAGATCTACCGCTTCTTAGACTTGCTTTTAATGCGATTGAAATATCTATAACTCACATTTCTATGTGAATTTGGTCGCGTCAACTACTACAGACATTAAGAATTACATCTATCTAGACACTCCAAACTGCTAATAAAACTGCCATTGTCACAAAACACACAAATAGACAGAAACCAGCCAGTAAACATAACTTCAGTTCTTTATTCAGATTCAAAGTGTCCACTGCTTGAGGCAGTCTTAAAAACAAACAAAAATGATAAAGTGAATTAAACAGTACAGTACACAGGTATCCATTTCTATTGGCTATTGTCTATATTTACGTTTGAATAATTTAGCAGACACTCTTATCCAGAGCGAAGATCTCCTGGTCCTGTTCAGTGAAAGGTCTTACTATCAGGGACGTAGTGGTAAAATAGGTGGGTAAACTCTCCGGTAACGTAAACACTACCTATGCTAATTTAGCGTAATAATAGGTGTGTAAACATTATTTTCCAAATAAAACGTAGCCAATTTAAAAATGTTTGTGTGTTTACCCTCCGCTCCATCCCATGTCTAATAAAAGTTCAACTCCACTGCCTGACTGTTGTATAAAAATATGATTAAAAAGTTAAACCTTTAAGTACTATTTTACATGACCTGTTGTCGATGGATCGTACAAATCAACAGTATTGTCTTAACCCACATAGAAAAGTAGCCCATCGACATCAAAAGTCAACATAAAAACCAAAAGCTGAAGATGCAGATGTGACTTAAGTGGCAGTTATATCAGATGATCTTAGTTGTTCTAGTTAGGCTGCATATAGAGAGCCAGACCAATTGTGACCTTTTTTCCTCTAATTTGTGTTTTGACCAATCACATTAGATATTTTCACATCATATTTTTAAGAGCTGATCCGATTGGTCAAAAGACCAATTTGTGAAAAAAGGATCAGAATTGGGCTGCCTGTCTAAACACAGAACCACAGATCTCCATCTCGACCAGTGTCTCTCAAAACCTTTTTAGTACCAGGGATCAACAAGTGATGGTTTTCCTGGGTTGTGTTCAGTAGGGCACACCATAGCAAAACATTCTGCAATGGTAAATATACACTCTCCTACGTATTTATTTGGACAGTGAAGCTAAAACGTTTAATTTGGCTCTATACTCACGCATTTTGGATTTGAGATGAATGGTAAATAATGTACTGTGTCATTTTGGAGTCACTTTTATTGTACATAATAATATAATAAATTTCTGAACACTACATTAATGTGGATGCTACCATGATTACGGATAATCATGAATGAATCGTGAATAATGATGAGTGAGAAAGTTACAGAGGCACAAAGATCATACCCCCAAGATATGCTAACCTCTCACCATTACCAATACCGGGGGAGTTAAAATTTTTTTGGGGAGGGTATGATATTTATACCTCTACCATTCATTTATATTGGGCACAACATAATCTGAAACACAACCAAAACAAACTGCAAATGCATCCAACAAGTTTGTAGATCACAAGCTTGATGTAGTCATTGTGTGCTAGGAATATGGGACCACAGACTAAACTTCAGTACTTTAATACAAATATAAGTGAATTTGTCCAAATACTTATGACCCCTTCAAATGGGGGGGGGGACTAGATACATAAAGTGCTTTCATTTTTAAACCAGTAAAAAATATATGTATGAAAATACACTCAAATAAAAAAAGTTTACATTTCCAATCGTTTTGTTTTTTACAACCAGCAAAATAAAGTTCTGAACCAGTTCGAACCAAAATAAGTACAGTTTTATATCGTTACTTGCTACGGAGCGGGCAAGCTATAGTTGTTTACATGTGTGACGGACTGACAAGAGTAGGGCGCGAGATGAAACACATTCTGTGGGTGGGGAGAGCGCGACAAGAGTAGGGCGCGAGATGCAACACATTCTGTGGGTGGGGAGAGCGCGAGATGCAACACATTCTGTGGGTGGGGAGAGCGCGACAGGGTGGAGGAGGAGGCTTGGCTGAAAGCGCTGGGCATCTTGTGATGACAAACATGATCTGAATTAGGCCCACAGAGTTATACCTACGGATGAGCGGCTTCTATGGAGGAACTTTGAATGTCTTTGAACTTCAGAGAGTTGGCTTAACTTTGGACCAGAGCTAGTTAGCTAGCCAACAGGCTTGTGTGTGCAGAGCGGCACCAGAATTAAAAACATGTCTGTTGTGGGTTCGATTCCCATGGGGGGGGGGGGGCAGTATGAAAATGTATGCACTCACTAACTGTAAGTCGCTCTGGATAAGAGCGTCTGCTAAATGACTAAAATGTAATGTCTCCAATGCGAAATGTGATAACTTTAGTATCCCTAACTAGCATTGAAAAAGTTAACCCATTCTTCTCCAATTAAAAATCTCTCTCCCTATATTCTCAATTGCGCTTGTAACATCAGTCGGATACAGCGATGCGTCAGAGGGACAGGTACACTACACATGCACACACTGGCAGGCAGACGCTGGAACAAGTTTCTGATTGACAGAGGGAGGGCTTTGCAAAGGCGCTTAGTTGCGTTTTTTTGTGGGACTGAAAAAAAAAAACCCGGAACATAAAATAACGTTATTAACCGGTTCCTATGCTTTTAAAATAACCGTTCTGTTCCGGAACAGTATAGATCACTTTCCTTCCCGGTTCTGATTCTATTCCTTGAAAAATGTCGTTATTTTCAGGTTTTCGGTTTCTGTTCCCTGAACCGGTTCCAACCCTTGCATTATGTTCTGTCGCCTCATATAAACATTTGATCTCAAATCCAAAATGGTGGAGGATAGAGACTAATTCAACGTTTTTGCTTCACTGTCCAAATAAACACTTAAGGGAGTTGTATATTCTCACAGGAGGATTTCAGGTGCTACCTCCTGTGTCCCCACGGAACATGACTGATTAAATAGGGTGGCAGAGGGACCCGTGGTGGAGGTCAGGTGCTACCTCCTGTGTCCCCACGGAACATGACTGATTAAATAGGGTGGCAGAGGGACCCGTGGTGGAGGTCAGGTGCTACCTCCTGTGTCCCCACGGAACATGACTGATTAAATAGGGTGGCAGAGGGACCCGTGGTGGAGGTCAGGTGCTACCTCCTGTGTCCCTACTGAACATGACTGATTAAATAAGGTGGCAGAGGGACCCGTGGTGGAGGTCTGGTGCTACCTCCTGTGTCCCTACGGAACATGACTGATTAAATAAGGTGGCAGAGGGACCCGTGGTGGAGGTCTGGTGCTACCTCCTGTGTCCCCACTGAACATGACTGATTAAATAAGGTGGCAGAGGGACCCGTGGTGGAGGTCAGGTGCTACCTCCTGTGTCCCTACGGAACATGACTGATTAAATAAGGTGGCAGAGGGACCCGTGGTGGAGGTCAGGTGCTACCTCCTGTGTCCCCACTGAACATGACTGATTAAATAGGGTGGCAGAGGGACCCGTGGTGGAGGTCAGGTGCTACCTCCTGTGTCCCTACTGAACATGACTGATTAAATAGGGTGGCAGAGGGACCCGTGGTGGAGGTCATGTGCTACCTCCTGTGTCCCCACTGAACATGACTGATTAAATAAGGTGGCAGAGGGACCCGTGGTGGAGGTCAGGTGCTACCTCCTGTGTCCCCACTGAACATGACTGATTAAATAAGGTGGCAGAGGGACCCGTGGTGGAGGTCAGGTGCTACCTCCTGTGTCCCTACGGAACATGACTGATTAAATAAGGTGGCAGAGGGACCCGTGGTGGAGGTCAGGTGCTACCTCCTGTGTCCCTACGGAACATGACTGATTAAATAAGGTGGCAGAGGGACCCGTGGTGGAGGTCAGGTGCTACCTCCTGTGTCCCTACGGAACATGACTGATTAAATAAGGTGGCAGAGGGACCCGTGGTGGAGGTCAGGTGCTACCTCCTGTGTCCCCACTGAACATGACTGATTAAATAAGGTGGCAGAGGGACCCGTGGTGGAGGTCAGGTGCTACCTCCTGTGTCCCCACTGAACATGACTGATTAAATAAGGTGGCAGAGGGACCCGTGGTGGAGGTCAGGTGCTACCTCCTGTGTCCCCACTGAACATGACTGATTAAATAGGGTGGCAGAGGGACCCGTGGTGGAGGTCAGGTGCTACCTCCTGTGTCCCTACGGAACATGACTGATTAAATAAGGTGGCAGAGGGACCCGTGGTGGAGGTCTGGGTTCTAGTCTGAACTGTGGCGGTACTAAAGCAGGACAATGTGTGTCAGTGTGACTACGTCCTAATTATCTCGCCTTCCTTCCAAAGTGTGCACATGTCCACTTGAAGGATTTGAAGGGAAATTACTGGTGTAAGAAATATGGTGGAAGCACCTTTTAGCCCATGCCTCCTACAATCCAATGCTTTCAGATTTGTGGTAAGAAGTGAACGAGTGTACACTTCAGGAGAAAGGAGAGATAATTGGGACGCACACTGTCTGCTGGGTCTCTCCCTCTGGGCCTACAGGGTGTAATTCTCTGTTCTGACCAACAGGGGGCACGGTCTGCTTGTCTCTAGGCTCTAAGATCTTTCTGGATGCTGTGGAGAGAGAAAGGTAGAAAGAGAGATATTTTTTATTTTAAACAACCTATACATTCTCTCTCACACACACACACGCACACCTACCTCTCCAGGTAATCTTGGACGTTGCTGTGGCCCTTGTGTTGAGCCAAATGGACCAGTTGTCCGGTTGCACAGCGTCCTTCTCTCCGTCGACACAGACTGCAGTTACAGATACCTCTACACAGAGGACACTCCCAGTCCTGGAGACAGAGAGGGATACAGAGATATATACAGAGAGACAGAGAGTGAGATACAGAGATACAGAGGGAGAGAGATACAGAGATAGATACAGAGAGACAGAGAGTGAGATACAGAGATACAGAGGGAGAGAGATACAGAGATAGATACAGAGAGAGAGATACAGAGAGAGAGAGATACAGAGACACAAAGAGAGAGAGAGATAATGAGAGAGAGAGAGCGAGAGAGTCAGACAGATGAAGAGAGAGAGACACAGAGAGTGAGAGAGAGAGAGAGAGAGAGAGAGAGACACACACACAGAGAGAGACACAGAGAGGGAGAGAGAGAGAGATAGACAGAGGAGAGAGAGAGAGATACAGAGAGATAGATACAGAGAGAGAGAGATACAGAGACAAAGAGAGAGACAGAGGGAGAGAGAGAGATAATGAGAGAGACAGACAGATACAGAGAGAGATGCAGAGAGAGAGAGACACGCAGAGAGAGAGACACACACACAGAGAGAGAGAGAGAGAGAGAGAGACACACACACACAGAGAGAGAGAGAATGCTAATATGGTATAAATAGGAACTAACTAATTCAATCGAATTGATCAAAACAGGAGAATTCTTTATCTGGCTAAAAATCAACAAGGAGGCTATCTTAACAGATAAAAACGTCTTCCTCTGTGCTACATACATTCCCCCCTCAGAGTCACCCTACTTCAATGAAGAGAGTTTCTCCATTCTAGAGGGGGAGATTAGTCACTTTCAGGCCCAAGGCAATGTGCTGGTCTGTGGAGACCTGAATGCTAGAACAGCAGAAGAACTAGACACTATTAACAGTCATGGGGATAAACACCTACCGGGAAGCAACAACCTTTCCCTCCCCACATACCCCCCCAGAAACAACTATGACAAAGTGAAAAACAAAAATGGAGTACAGCTCCTGAAGCTCTGCCGAACACTGGGTCTGTACATAGTCAATGGTAGGCTAAGAGGGGACTCTTTTGGTAGGTACACCTACAGCTCATCCCTTGGCAGCAGTACTGTAGACTACTTCATCACCGACCTCAACCCAGAGTCTCTCAGAGCCTTCACAGTCAGCCCACTAACACCTCTCTCAGACCACAGTAAAATCACAGTGTATCTGAAAAGAGCAGAACCCAACCATGAAGCATCACGGCCCAATAAATTACATGGTACTAAACAAATCAAATCTTATTGGTCAAATGCGCCGAATACAACAGGTGCAGACATTACAGTGAAATGCTTACTTACAGCCCTTAACCAACAGTACATTTATTTTTAACAAAGAAAGTAAAAATAAAACAACAACAAAAAAAGTGAAGAAGTAAAATAAAATAACAGTAGGGAGGCTATATATACAGGGGGGTACCGGTGCAGAGTCAATGTGCGGGGGCACCGGCTAGTTGAGGTAGTTGAAGTAATATGTACATGTGGGTAGAGTTAAAGTGACTATGCATAAATAATTAACAGAGTAGCAGCAGCGTAAAAAGGATGGGGTGGGGGGGCAGTGCAAATAGTCCGGGTAGCCATGATTAGCTGTTCAGGAGTATTATGGCTTGGGGGTAGAAGCTGTTGAGAAGTCTTTTGGACCTAGACTTGGCACTCCGGGAACCGCTTGCCGTGCGGTAGCAGAGAGAACAGTCTATGACTAGGGTGGCTGGAGTCTTTGACAATTTTGAGGGCCTTTCTCTGACACCGCCTGGTATAGAGGTCCTGGATGGCAGGAAGCTTGGCCCCAGTGATGTACTGGGCCGTACGCACTACCCTCTGTAGTGCCTTGCGGTCGGAGGCCAAGCAGTTGCCATACCAGGCGGTGATGCAACCAGTCAGGATGCTCTCGATGGTGCAGCTGTAGAATTTTTTGAGGATCTGAGGACCCATGCCAAATCTTTTCAGTCTCCTGAGGGGGAATAGGCTTTGTCGTGCCCTCTTCACGACTGTCTTGGTGTGTTTGGACCATGATAGTTTGTTGGTGATGTGGACACCAAGGAACTTGAAGCTCTCAACCTGTTCCACTACAGCCCCGTCGATGAGAATGGGGGCGTGCTCAGTCCTCTTTTTTTTCCTGTAGTCCACAATCATCTCCTTTGTCTTGGTCACGTTGAGGGAGAGGTTGTTGTCCTGGCACCACACGGTCAGGTCTCTGACCTCCTCCCTATAGGCTGTCTCATCGTTGTCGGTGATCAGGCCTACCACTGTTGTGTCGTCGGCAAACTTAATGATGGTGTTGGAGTCGTGCCTGGCCATGGTCATGGGTGAACAGAGAGTACAGGAGGGGACTGAGCACGCACCCCTGAGGGGCCCCCGTGTTGAGGGTCAGTGTGGCAGATGTGTTGTTACCTACCCTTACCACCTGGGGGCGGCCCGTCAGGAAGTCCAGGATCCAGTTGCAGAGGGAGGTGTTTAGTCCCAGGATCCTTAGCTTAGTGATGAGCTTAGAGGGCACTATGGTGTTGAATGCTGAGCTGTAGTCAATGAATAGCATTCTCACGTAGGTGTTCCTCTTGTCCAGGTGGGAAAGGGCAGTGTGTAGTGCAATAGAGATCTGTGGATCTGTTGGGGCGGTATGCAAATTGGAGTGGGTCTAGGGTTTCTGGGATAATGCTGTTGATGTGAGCCATGACCAGCCTTTCAAAGCACTTCATGGCTACAGACGTCAGTGCTACGGGTCGGTAGTCATTTAGGCAGGTTATCTTAGAGTCCTTGGGCACGGGGACTATGGTGGTCTGCTTGAAACATGTTGGTATTACAGACTCAGTCAGGGACATGTTGAAAATGTCAGTCAAGACACTTGCCAGTTGGTCAGCACATGCTCGGAGTACACGTCCTGGTAATCCGTCTGGCCCTGCGGCCTTGTGAATGTTGACCTGCTTAAAAGTCTTACTCACATCGGCTACGGAGAGCGTGATCACATAGTCATCCGGAACAGCTGGTGCTCTAATGCATGCTTCAGTGTTGCTTGCCTTGAAGCGAGCATAGAAGTGGTTTAGCTCGTCTGGTAGGCTTGTGTCACGAGGCAGCTCGCGGCTGTGCTTCCCTTTGTAGTCTGTAATAGTTTTCAAGCCCTGCCACATCCGATGAGCGTCAGAGCCAGTGTAGTACGATTCAGACCTATAGATGGCGTGCAAACAGTACAGAAATCTACCAAAAAGCAATTAGTAGCCAAAAAATACAATCTCTCCTGGACAACTTTTTAGCCTTAACATTCTCCTACAGCAATGAAGGTGTAAATTTGGCCGTTTGGAAGCCTCCTTGGCTAATCTAAAGAAACATAAGAGCAAACCAAAAAGAATAGATAATGAAAAATGGTTTGATAATGATTGCAAAAATGTAAGAAAGTCATTGAAAAATATATCTAATCAAAAACACAGAGACCCAGACAACAGAAATATACGCCTTCAATATGGGGAAACACTGAAGCAATACAAATACACCCCAAGAACAAAAAAGGAACAGCACATTAGAAATCAGCTGGATGTGATTGAGGAATCCATAGAATCAAACCACTTCTGGGAGAATTTGAATAAATAAAAAAAAACTCATAATGAGGAATTGGCTATCCAAAATGGGGATATGTGGAGAAATCACTTTGCAAACCTCTACAGCAATATAACAAAGAGCCCAGAACAACAAGATATACAAGAAAAATTACAAATCCTTGAATCAGCAGTCAAAGACTCTCAGAATCCTGTGGATACCCCAATTATAGAACAAGAATTATTGGAAAAACTTTGCACTCTCCAACCCAAAAAGGCCTGTGGTGCTGATGGTATTTCAAATGAAATGATCAAATATACAGACCACAAATTCAAATTGGCTATACTCAAACTCTTCAACATTATCCTAACTGCAGGTATTTTCCGATTGATCACACCAATCTATAAAAATGTAGACAAATTTGGCCCAAATAATTAGAGGAATTTGCGTTAAAAACAACTTGGGGAAAATTCTCTGCAGTATCATAAACAGTAGACTACATAATTTCCTTGATGAACACAACGTCCTAAGCAGAAGCCAGACTGGATTTTTTTAAAATTATCGTACAACAGACCACATTTACACCCTCAACACTCTAATTGACAAACAAGTAAACCAAAACAAAGGCAAAATCTACTCGTGGTTTGAAGACTTCAAGAAAGTATGATTCAATTTGGCACAAAGGTATTTTTTACAAACTAATAGAAAGTGGTATTGGAGGGAAAAACATATGATGTTATTAAATCAATGTACACTAAAAACAAATGTGCGGTTAAAATTGGCAACAAGCAAACAGACTTCTTCTCTCAGGGACGTGGAGTGAAACAGGGCTGCCCAATAAGTCTAACACTATTTAACATCTACATTAATGAATTGGCAAAAACATTAGAAGAATCGGCAGCACCTGGTCTCACCCTACACAACACTGAAATCAAGTGTCTGCTGTACGCAGATGACCTGGTGCTACTGTCTCGCACTAAGGAGGGGTTACAGCAGCATCTAGATCATCTACACAGGTTCTGTCAGACCTGGGCTCTGACCGTTAATCTAAAAAAACCGAATATAATAATATTCCAAAAAAGGTCAGGAAATCAGGATGACAAATATAAATTATATTTGGACACAGTTCTTAGTTCGAGGCGGCAGGTAGCTTAGTGGGTAAGAGCGTTGTGCCAGTAACCGAAAGGTCGCTGGTTCTAATCCCCGAGCCGACTAGGTGGAAAAATCTGTCGATGTGCCCTTGAGCAAGGCACTTAACCCTAATTGCTCCTGTAAGTCGCTCTGGATAAGAGCGTCTGCTAAATGACTAAAATGTAATGTAAATGTATTAGAACACACCAAAAATTACACATATCTAGGACTAAATATCAGCAACACAGGTAGCTTTCACATGGCTGTGAATGAGCTGAGAGACAAAGCAAGAAGAGCATTCTA
>NW_028161155.1:0-58351 GCF_964263955.1 Coregonus lavaretus
GACGGCCACATGTATCCACACATGTTATCTCATCAACATCAGAACAACCAAAACCTAGCTAATAGCCATGGCAGTGTGTGTGACGAGTGTGTGTGACGGGCGTGTGTGTGTGAGGGCTGTCCTCCACAGCACTTGTAGCTAATTTCATTATTCTGAGAGGATGACATTCGACCAGGGGGTTTGTACATGGTGAGATATCACACTGTCATATTGGAGCATCACACACACAAATATACACACAAAGACACACACACACACACAACAGACACACAAACAACACACAACCAAACACCCTTTTCCCACTCTCCCATCCATCGGCTAATTACATTTAGCCCCCTGCTCCACAGTGACTGTTGGAACAGCTGGGCTTGGTGGTTCCTGGAGAACAGATACCACGAACCATGAATCAAACTACTGCTGCCGCCACGGAGAGA
Source organism: Coregonus lavaretus (assembly GCF_964263955.1). Lineage (NCBI taxonomy): Eukaryota > Metazoa > Chordata > Actinopteri > Salmoniformes > Salmonidae > Coregonus > Coregonus lavaretus. The sequence goes on from NW_028161155.1 coordinate 435, forward strand.
GAGGCGGGGGGGGGGGGGGGGGGAGTGGGGAGAGGGGAGAGGGGAGAGAGAGGACAAGGACACAGTGATAGTAGTTAAAGCCTCATCCCCCACAGATCTCATTCATATCTATATCACAGGCTGAAGAGAGGGAGAGAGAAAGGCCAGCATATGACGGTTTCATTTTCCTGGCCCAACAGAACAGCATGATGTAGCTGGTTGGGTGTCTTCCTGGCCCTACAGAACAACTTGATGTAGCTGGTTGGGTGTCTTCCTGGCCCAACAGAACAGCATGATGTAGCTGGTTGGGTGTCTTCCTGGTCCAACAGAACAGCATGATGTAGCTGGTTGGGTGTCTTCCTGGCCCAACAGAACAACATGATGCAGCTGGTTGGGTGTCTTCCTGGTCCAACAGAACAACATGATGTAGCTGGTTGGGTGTCTTCCTGGCCCAACAGAACAACATGATGCAGCTGGTTGGGTGTCTTCCTGGCCCAACAGAACAACATGATGCAGCTGGTTGGGTGTCTTCCTGGCCCAACAGAACAACATGATGCAGCTGGTTGGGTGTCTTCCTGGCCCAACAGAACAACATGATACAGCTGGTTGGGTGTCTTCCTGGCCCAACAGAACAACATGATGCAGCTGGTTGGGTGTCTTCCTGGCCCAACAGAACAACATGATGTAGCTGGTGAGGGGGAAAGAAAAAGTGAGAAGGTCAAACAAAACATATTTATGCTGATAAATAAATCCCATGAACTCTTCTTGGACATTACATTGTGTGGGGTCTTCCTAACCTATGTATGCCTCTATTACATTTTTACATTTACATTTACGTCATTTAGCAGACGCTCTTATCCAAAGGTGCATTCACCTTATAGCCAGTGGGATAACCACTTTACAATATGTTATTTTTCTTTCTTTGGGGTGGGGTAAGGGGGGGTAGAAGGATTACTTTATCCTATCCCAGGTATTCCTTAAAGAGGTGGGGTTTCAAGTGTCTCCTTTTCCTAATATATGCCATTTAGCAGACATATTTATCCAAAGCAACGTACAGTAGGCTACAGCATACATTTTGTATATGACTCTTGTGGGAATCGAACCCACAACCTTGGCGTTGTTAGCACCACGCTTTTACCAATTGACCCACACAGGGCTATTATTTCTCTGTGTTAGCTGGCTGTATTAGTGACCTTCCTAGACATGATGGCCAGGCCAGATGATTGGAAGTCACTGTAGTCTTCAACAGCTGTTTGATTTGCTGTCTTTAGTGGTAAAGAGACGGACATGCAAATCAATATGTCTGTCCATCTAGGGATGGGGTGTGTGTGTGTGTGTGTGTGTGTGTGTGTGTGTGTGTGGGCCGAGGGTGATAGTGATGATTCATAATAATACTTTTGGCACTGACCTAACTTGCTTATATCAGATTCCTTAACAACTTTGTCGATGGCTAGTTGAGGCTTGAGGTCACATGGTCTGGGGTAAGAGGGTACTATGGAGAGGAGGATCAGTCACATGTTTACTGGAATGTTAGGCTGGTGTGAGAAGACTGGACACAGCATCGCTGCCCTGCCCATGTTTTAACACACTACGTGCACACTCATATCTGGAGGGGCAGGAGAGGAATGGAACAGTGCAGCTAAATAGAGAAGATCTTCCATAGACTGTAACTATTAATGGTGACTAGTCTAGCACCCTATCTCACCTTCTTCTCCCCCTTTCTCTCTGTCCTCCCTCGTTCCCATTTTCTCTGTGAGGGAAAAGCTCTATTCGTCTTCTTTACTGGATTTAATCACTACCTTTCCCCCTCCATCTTTTTTCTCAATGTAGCTATCCCCCACTCTCTCTCCTGCCCTCTCTCTCTCTCTCTCTCTCTCTCTCTCTCTCTCTCTCTCTCTCTCTCTCTCTCTCTCTCTCTCTCTCTCTCTCTCTCTCCTGACCTCCCGGTCTCTTTCTCTCTCTTCCTCCTCCTCTCACTCTCTCCCCTGCCCCCTTCCTTCCCTGCTATATGTTTGAAGTGCCCTTGTGACGCCAGGCAGGCAGAGTCTTTGAGGAGCCCAGTGAATTTGTTATATAATTGTCTCTTATGTAACAGTGAATTAGGTAGGAGATATGTTTAAAACGAGGGTAGCAGTGGGGATTGGTGGCGCACGGCGGTGGGAGTGTTCTAGCTTCACTGTGTGTGTGTGTGTTAGAGAGAGTGGGCAAGAGAGACAGAGAGGGATGTTTATGTAGGCAAAATGGTAACAATATGAGTCAGGACTGTACTGAAGGACAAGTCAAATCAAATCAAATTGTATTGGCCACATGCGCCGAATACAACAGGTGTAGACATTACAGTGACATGCTTACATACAAGCCCTTAACCAACAATGTAGTAAAAAAAAAAAAAAGTGTTAAGTAAAAAATAGATAAGTAAAAAATAAAAAATAGCAAATAATTAAAGAGCAGCAGTAAGGAGGCTATATACAGGAGTCAATGTGAGGGGGAACCGGTTAGTCGAGGTAATTGAGGTAATATGTACATGTGGGTAGAGTTAAAGTGACTATGCATAAATAATAAACAGAGTAGCAGCAGCGTAAAAGAGTGGGATGGGGTGGGGTGGGGGGGCAATGCAAATAGTCCGGGTAGCCATGATTAGCTGTTCAGGAGTCTTATGGCTTGGGGGTATAAGCTGTTAAGGAGTCTTTGATAATTTTTAGGGCCTTCCTCTGACACCGCCTGGTATAGAGGTCCTGGATGGGCCGTACGCACTACCCTCTGTAGTGCCTTGCAGTCGGAAGCCAGCAGTTGCCATACCAGGCAGTAATGCAACCAGTCAGGATGCTCTCGATGGTGCAGCTGTAGAACCTTTTGAGGATCTGAGGACCCATGCCAAATATTTTCAGTCTCCTGAGGGGGAATAGGCTTTGTCGTGCCCTCTTCACGACTGTCTTGGTGTGTTTGGACCATGATAGTTTGTTGGTGATGTGGACACCAAGGAACCTGAAGCTCTCAACCTGTTCCACTACAGCCCTGTCGATGAGAATGGGGGCGTGCTCAGTCCTCTTTTTTTTCCTGTAGTCCACAATCATCTCCTTTGTCTTGATCACGTTGAGGGAGAGGTTGTTATCCTGGCACCACATGGCCAGGTCTCTGACCTCCTCCCTATAGGCTGTCTCACCGTTGTCGGTGATCAGGCCTACCACTGTTGTGTCTTCGGCAAACTTAATGATGGTGTTGGAGTCGTGCCTGGCCATGCAGTCATGGGTGAACAGGGAGTACAGGAGGGGACTGAGCACGCACCCATGAGGGGCCCCAGTGTTGAGGATCAGCGTGCCAGATGTGTTGTTACCTACCCTTCCCACCTGGGGGCGGCGCGTTAGGAAGTCCAGGATCCAGTTGCAGAGGGAAGTGTTTAGTCCCAGGGTCGTTAGCTTAGTGATGAGCTTTGAACGATGAGCTGTAGTCAATTAATAGCATTCTCACGTAGGTGTTCCTCTTGTCCAGGTGGGAAAGAGTAGTGTGGAGTGCAATAGAGATTGCGTCATCTGTGGATCTGTTGGGGTGGTATGCAAATTGGAATGGGTCTAGGGTTTATGGGATAATGGTGTTGATGTGAGCCATGACCAGCCTTTCAAAGCACTTCATGGCTACAGATGTGAGTGCTACGGGTCGGTAGTCATTTAGGCAGGTTATCTTAGTGTTCTTGGGCACAGGGACTATGGTGGTCTGCTTGAAACATGTTGGTATTACAGACTCAGTCAGGGACATGTTGAAAATATCAGTGAAGACACTTGCCAGTTGGTCAGCGCATGCTCGGAGTACACATCCTGGTAATCCGTCTGGCCCTGCGGTCTTGTGAATGTTGACCTGCTTAAAAGTCTTACTCACATCGGCTACGGAGAGCGTGATCACATAGTCATCCGGAACAGCTGATGCTCTCATGCATGTTTCAGTGTTGCTTGCCTCGAAGCGAGCATAAAAGTGATTTAGCTCATCTGATAGGCTCGTGTCACTGGGCAGCTCGCGGCTGTGCTTCCCTTTGTAGTCTGTAATAGTTTTCAAGCCCTGCCACATCCGACAAGCGTCAGAGCCGGTGTAGTACGATTGCCTGTTTGATGGTTCGTCGGAGGGCATAGCGGGATTTCTTATAAGCGTCCGGGTTAGCGTCCAGCGGCAGCTCTACCCTTTAGCTCAGTGCGGATGTTGCCTGTAATCCATGGCTTCTGGTTGGAATATGTACGTACGGTCACTGTGGGGACGACGTCATCGATGCACTTATTGATGAAGCCAGTGACTGATGTGGTGTACTCCTCAAGTGACATGAATCCTCAGAAGCCCCATCTGACAGATTCTTTAACACTTTACGCCTTAGTACATGCGTAACATCACAAAACATTTAAATGAATGCTTTGTACATGCACAAGGTCTAAGCTACAGCTACAGTTCACAACCCATATGATCTTTGCCTTTCTACAGTAGTCGGTTGAAGGTGTGGGACAGGGGTGTAGTATCTAGTAAGCATGTAGGCTAAGCACCATGTTGCCTAACTTGTATCTTGTTCGTGACAAAAAAGTAAACCTTCTGTGGACCTTTGTGTACATGGAATAAAGATACAGTAACTCACTTTTTTGTCGCCTAGCAGTCTCTTTTTTCCGTTATTATAATGTAATATGCCAAATAAAATAACTGGAATATTTGTGAGGTCAGTGAAGGTTACTCAGGACATTGAGACACACAATGACCTGTTATTGTTTATAGTTCCAGACCCATTACGGTTAGTAGGGTGTGTTCAGTTGAGTCATGTGTTTTGAGTTCAGGGTGTCCTGTCCAGGAAATGATGATGATGCTTGTGATGAAGATGGTGATAGTTGTGAATGAGTCCCGGGGCCAAGGCAGTGACCTCAACTCAAGGGCGGCCAGCTACATCCACACTGTACAATCAGAACGGTTGGAATGTTGAGAATGTTCTGTTTTTCTCAGAGCTCACAGCAAGAGAAAACAGAATGAGAGGAGGGGAGGAAGAAGGGGAAAAGGGAGAACAACGATATCTATGTCCTAAGTCTGTTTGTTTTGGTTCCAAGAACTAGAGATGAGAGAGAGAGATAAGTGTGTGTGTATAGCATATGGGGATGTGTGCAACTTACTCCTCAGCCTGAAGTGTCCCCACTTGCGCCAGCGAGTAGCTAGCTTTTCGCATGGTGCGACTGGTAAGATGGCAGTCAGGTGTGCTTGCAAAGTAGCGGTCCTGGGTTTGAGCCTCGGTGTGAGCTGAACCAGGAGGAAGTTGTACTCACTAAGCAAGCAGCGTGATGTCCTTCATGTGTATGTGCATGTGAGAGAGACATTAGTTACTCATGCCCCTTACTCGACTCCCTCTCAGCACCATAACACAATACTGTATCTCTGTGTTGTCAGAGCTGTTCTGAGCAGCTTAACATGCTCCCAGCAGGCTGGGACTCAGCATGCAGGCCACAGGACACTGGAGAGCTCCAGAACTGACCAGTCTGTTTGGAGAGCTGATGTGTGTCACATCGATGGAAAGTGAGGCAACGGTTCGGTCACCTCATGACCAGCAGTAGCGTCTTCCTATGATAGCATGACACTTCAACAAAACTATTAAATATAAAAAATGGATAGGCTACTCCTCTCATTGTCTTGTTTTTTCATTTCTGTAATTTTCTCTCTCTCCCTCTCTCTTTCCCTCTAATTTTGTCTTCATTACGTAGGTGATAATAAGACAATTGGTTTTGATCCTCAGTGACTCAATGTTGTTCAAGCCCCCTGTTTCTCTTTTCCTCTCTCCAGCCATCTCTTGCTCTCTCCCTCTTTCCCTCCCTCCTCTCTCTCAAACCCTCCCCCTCGCTCATCCTCTCTTTCCTCCTCTCGTTCTCTCTCTGTGTCTGTCTCTCTCTCCCCCCCTTACGCCGCCTCTCTCTCTATGGATGGGTAGTCGTGAGAGTATTAGATAGCTGACTGTGTGTAAGTCGTGATTAAGGCCATAGAACTGCTGTGTCGACGTGTGATGAATACTGAAAAACCAATATGCACGCTATCTTTTTTTCACTCAGGAAATGGCATCTTCCCCTGCCTGTGGAACTCACTTTTCTCCTCTCATTCTCTCCCTTTCTCCTTCTCCCTCTCTACTTGTCTCTACTCCTCTCTCTCAGAGCTGCTATAAATGGCACACTGCTCTGTCCCTCTATGATGTTGTGCCTTGTTATAAATGATCAGGTCTCCACAAGACCTTTACAAAGGCCATTAAAGTATCAACCTCCCAAATGAACACATACGCATCCATGTCAGTGTGAGTATGTGAGTGCCTGTGTGTGTACGTGCCTGTGTGTCCGTATTCCTGTTTATGCTCTCTCTCTCTCTCTCTCTCTCTCTCTCTCTCTCTCTCTCTCTCTCTCTCTCTCTCTCTCTCTCTCTCTCTCTCTCTCTCTCTCTCTCTCTCTCTCTCTCTCTCTCTCTCTCTCTCTCTCTCTCTCTCTCTCTCTCTCTCTCTCTCTCTCTCTCGGGGAGAGAACGCTAATCCTGGTCCCCATGGGAGCAGATGTCACAGGCACAAACAAGCGACAGATTGCCTCAGTCAGCTCCCAGCTCCCTTCCCCCGGGCTCCAGGGCCTTGGCCAGGCTGAAGAACGGAGGGAGGTCATTACTGATGAGCCTCAGCCCTGGATCAGGCTGAAGGTGCTCTACCTCAGTCCTGCTACCAAATAGAGCATGGTTGTGTTCAGTAGGGCAAGCAAATATTGAAGCAAAAATAAAAATGGAGCAAAACGTTTTGCTGAATTCTCTGTCTCAGCCCCAGGCTCTGGGGGGAAGAAAGTACTGCTAGCCCTGGTGCACAGGAGAAAGAGAGACAGGACAGGAAGGCACAAATTGAACAGTACCTCATACACACTGCTTTCTACAAGGCTATTTTCCTACCAGCAGATCTCCAGCTTTAGGCTGCTATTACGGGTGATGGTCTGAAGCTGTAGCAGCGTGAGGCGGCAGGCAGGAAGGCAGCGTCAGAACACAGTCGTAACCCCATTCACAGATCAAACTGTCAAACTGTCAAACCCCAGCTCAGATGTAACAGAGAGAAACTGAAAGATGGAGTCTGTTTCTCATCCTGCAAGTGAAGTCCTTTTCAAAGGATATTGAAAGAGTTTTGCATCCCCAAAGGGAGAAACCCTCTAAGCTACATAATTACATTATCTTGGGTGTCAGGGAAAGGAAGACGCGTTTGCTTGAACCTGCCCCAGGGAGCCCGATGAGCTGGGTTTGCACTTTTGGTACTATTCCATTGGCTCCTTTGGGCCAGACAACCTCAATCAAGCATAGAGTACGTTTTTTTGAAAGATTTCTAATACTGTATTTGAATCCATGTCCATTGTGCGGTGTGTTCCCTTCAAACAGAGAGAAGCAGACAGACAGACAGACATCTCCATTCTGCATGCTTCAGTCAGAACTACAGCTTGTGTTAACCTCGATACAAGGACACACGTCAGACTGTCATCCCTCCATCAGTCAATAGTGCCCATCCCCCACTCTCCCTTTCCCCCTCTCTCCCGCTCCTCCTCTCTCCCTCTCCCCCTCTCCTCTCCACACCCCAACCAGATGTGCATAGGAGAATTCCTGTAGTTAGAGAGAAAGGGAGGATATGCAACATTTTGTGAGAGAATGTCCAACAGTTCCACCTCATCATAGCTTACAGGTGATTTGTGAGACTGGAACACTTATGGAATTTAAGCTCTGTCTGTATCTTGCTCTACCCCCCCACCCCCCCCCACCCCAACCCCCCCCCCCCCCCCATCCCCCCACTCTCTCTCTCGCTCTCTCTGTCCTTCACTTTTTCATCTCTATCTCTATCTTTCTTTAACACGCACACACACAGACACACACACACACACACACACACACACACACACACACACACACACACACACACACACACACACACACACAGACACAGATACAGACAAACACACACATACACACACACATACACACACACACAGATACAGACACACACACACACACACAGACACACACACATACACACAGACACAAACACACACACACACATTGCAGCTAGGCTAGGCAGAATGAGAGACAGGCCCGGTCTTCTGGGCTAGATCCACTTATGTAACATCTGGAAGTAGAATCATCTGGGCCTTGGGCTATTGTACTCACTGACCTCTTTTGTGTGTGTGTTTGTGTGGTTTGTATGTGTGTGTTTGCATTTTGTGTGTATGGGTATGTGCGTGCATGCATGCGTGTGTGTGTGTGCTGTATAAAGTGCTTGGGCCTGGAGTGGACAGACAGACATGCAGGTCTTTAAATAGCTGTAATCCTGTGCTACCGCCAGCCCTGCGCTGCTGCTGCTTTCTTACGACTACAGCAGGGCTGTGTCTCAAACGGCACCCTATTCTATATTAGTGAACTACTTTTGACCAGCACCCATAGGGAAGCCTAGGTCTCTAACAGTGCATGCTGAGATATTAGCCATCCGCAACACTGTTCTGGGGGGTGTCATGTGGGTTGATATACAGTGAGGGAAAAAAGTATTTGATTTTGTACGTTTGCCCACTGACAAAGAAATTATCAGTCTATAATTTTAATGGTAGGTTTACTTGAACAGTGAGAGACAGAATAACAACAAAAAAATCCAGAAAAACGCATGTCAAAAATTTTATACATTTATTTGCATTTTAATGAGGGAAATAAGTATTTGACCCCCTCTCAATCAGAAAGATTTCTGGCTCCCAGGTGTCTTTTATACAGGTAACGAGCTGAGATTAGGAGCACACTCTTAAAGGGAGTGCTCCTAATCTCAGCTTGTTACCTGTATAAAAGACACCTGTCCACAGAAGCAATCAATCAATCAGATTCCAAACTCTCCACCATGGCCAAGACCAAAGAGCTCTCCAAGGATGTCAGGGACAAGGTTGTAGACCTACACAAGGCTGGAATGGGCTACAAGACCATCGCCAAGCAGCTTGGTGAGAAGGTGACAACAGTTGGTGCGATTATTCGCAAATGGAAGAAACACAAAATAACTGTCAATCTCCCTCGGCCTGGGGCTCCATGCAAGATCTCACCTCGTGGAGTTGCAATGATCATGAGAACGGTGAGGAATCAGCCAAGAACTACACGGGAGGATCTTGTCAATGATCTCAAGGCAGCTAGGACCATAGTCACCAAGAAAACAATTGGTAACACACTACGCCATGAAGGACTGAAATCCTGCAGCGCCCGCAAGGTCCTCATATATGTGCTCAAGAAAGCACATATACAGGCCGATCTGAAGTTTGCCAATGAACATCTGAATGATTCAGAGGAGAACTGGGTGAAAGTGTTGTGGTCAGATGAGACCAAAATGGAGCTCTTTGGCATCAACTCAACTCGCCGTGTTTGAGGAGGAGGAATGCTGCCTATGACCCCAAGAACACCATCCCCACCGTCAAACATGGAGGTGGAAACATTATGCTTTGGGGGGGGGGGTTTCTGCTAAGGGGACAGGACATCTTCACCGCATCAAAGGGACGATGGACGGCGCCATGTACCGTCAAATCTTGGGTGAGAACGTCCTTCCCTCAGCCAGGGCATTGAAAATGGGTCGTGGATGGGTATTCCAGCATGACAATGACCCAAAACACACGGCCAAGGCAACAAAGGAGTGGCTCAAGAAGAAGCACATTAAGGTCCTAGAGTGGCCTAGCCAGTCTCCAGACCTTAATCCCATAGAAAATCATTGGAGGGAGCTGAAGGTTCGAGTTGCCAAACATCAGGCTCGAAACCTTAATGACTTGGAGAAGATCTGCAAAGAGGAGTGGGACAAAATTCCTCCTGAAATGTGTGCAAACCTGGTGGCCAACTACAAGAAACCTCTGACCTCTGTGATTGCCAACAAGGGTTTTGCCACCAAGTACTAAGTCATGTTTTGCAGAGGGGTCAAATACTTATTTCCATCATTAAAATGCAAATCAATTTATAACATTTTTGACATGCGTTTTTCTGGATTTTTTTGTTGTTATTCTGTCTCTCAATGTTCAAATAAACCTACCATTAACATTATAGACTGATCATGTCTTTGTCAGTGGGCAAACGTACAAAATCAGCAGGGGATCAAATACTTTTTTCCCTCATTGTAGGTGTGTGTGTGTGTGAGTGTGTGTGTCTACGAAGTGCGTATAACCTTTTGTTAACCCTGAACCCAAGTATGGACATACATCACATTAGTAAGGATTAGTGGTTCATTACATAAATCCTAAATGACAACATCCTCTATATATACAAAAGTATGTGGACACCCCTTCAAATTTGTGGATTCAGCTATTTCAGCTACACCGTTGTTGACAGGTGTATAAAATCGAGCACACAGCCATGCAATCTTCATAGACAAACATTGGCAGTAGAAACGCATTCTCTGGAGTAATGAATCACGCTTCACCATCTGGCAGTCTGATGGATGAATCTGGGTTTGGTGGATGCCAGGAGAACACTACCTGCCCGAATACATAGTGCCAACTGCAAGGTTTGGTGGAGGATGAATAATGGTGTGCGGCTGTTTTTCATGGTTCGGGCTAGGCCCCTTTGTTCCAGTGAAGGAAATCTTAATGCTACAGCATACAATGACATTCTAGACGATTCTGTGCTTCCAACTTTGTGGCAAAAGTTTGGGGAAGGCCCTTTCCTGTTTCAGCTAGATAATGCCCCCGTGCACAAAGCAAGGTCCATACATATATGGTTTGTCAAGATAGGTGTGGAAGAACTTGACTGGCCTGCACAGAGCCCTGACTTTGACCCCATCAAACACCTTTGGGATGAATTGGAACGCCGACTGCGAGCCAGGCCTAATTGCCCAACATCAGTGCCCAACCTCCTAATGTTCTTGCGGCTGAATGGAAGCAAGTCCCTGCAGAAATGTTCCAACATCTTGTGTAAAGCCTTCCCAGAAGTGTGGAGTCTGTTATTGCAGCAAAGGGGGGGACCAACTCCATATTAATTAATAACCTTGATTTTGGAATGAGATGTTTGACGATCAAGTGTCCACATACTTTTGGTCATGTAGTGTATGAAAGCCCTCGCCACTTATAAAGCAGAGAAAGACACATGGCCAGACATTCATTCAATAAACCAGTACACAGACTGCTTCATCCTCTCCCTCCCTCCCTCCCTCCCTGCATCCTTCCACCTGTCCATCACAACACCCGCTCTGTTCTCTTTCTCTCCTGCTTCCTCAGCGGCCCTCTCAGCTCCTCTCTTTGTCCCAGTCTTCCTTTGTGGCCTTTGTCTCTCTTCCCTCAACAATGGACTCCATTGGAGGATGTGTGTGTGTGTATGGGTGTGTGTGTGTATGTGCTTTTCCTTCCATCCAGACTGGCTGCCTGTTGCAACAATGGGCTCCTTCAGCCGTGTGTGTGTGTGTGTGTGTGTGTGTGTGTGTGTGTGTGTGTGTGTGTGTGTGTGTGTGTGTGTGTGTGCCGCTGTGTGCTGTTGGAAGGAGTCAGCAGGCTGCATCTTTAAGCCAGGAGGAGTGTGACAGCTTGTAGCTATGCACTGGCCTCTACCCCCCGCCACTAAACACACTGCCACACACTGCCTCACGCTGCCCCACACACTCAGCTCAAAGCTTTATTTGGGGGTTCACAATGACACATTGTAACACATTGCCATGAACTCGCCGTGGACTCCTCAGGAGTCTAGATAAATCCTTAGATAATATTCAAGGGTAAAATAACACCAGTATACATACAGAGAATAATTGTTTAAGGGGTAAAACCCCATTCATTAGACTCTCGGCTTTAGCCAACAATTGACCAGAATACAACCTGCCTGTGAACTATGGTGGAGGTCAACCAGCTTAGGCAGTCAGGACTCAATATGAATACCTGAGGCTGGGTTTGACCGCCAGCCAGCCTTATTGTGTGTGTGTGTGCGTGTGTGTGTGTCTGTGTGTGTGTGTGTGTGTGTGTGCGTGTGTGTGCGTGTGTGTCTGTGTGTGTGCGTGTGTGTCTGTGTGTCTGTGTGTGTTTGTGTGTGTGTGCTGGTTGTGCTGACTAACCCAGTAGGTAATTGAAACAGCAGTTTGGCAGATTGTGAGGGCCAGGCCTGGGATGGTCAGTGGGCAGTGGCCATTGTTAGTGCTATCCAGAATCCTTGGGACATCTCTACCCTAATCCCTAACCCTAACCCCTACCCTTACCCTAACCATAACCCTTACCTAACTCTAACCTTAACCATTTAAAATTTCAACTTCAATGGGGTGACATCAGAGTTGGGCGTCCCAAGTTGGGCGTCCCGGATAGCAAGGACCGAGTGGCCAGGCCAAGGAGAGCAGCTGCATCTACTAGGAGGAAGGGCTTACTGTCGGGCTGCACTGCTAGTGGTACACTGTTAGTGGTACACACCTCCTTTTACCTTGCGGTCCCTCCCTCTCTCTTCAGTGACTAGGTCCCTCATTGATGCAGGCAGTTTTTTCCCTCTCTACCCTTCTCCGTTCTTCCATCCCTCCCCTCCCAGCCACCCTGTGCTGTCCTCCTGCAGGCAGCTAAACATACCCTTTGTTTTGAGTCAAAGACATGCCAAACAAAAGGAAGACTTTGTTCTCTTTACTCTCTTCTCTCTCCCTGTCTCTCTCTCCTCCCCTCCCCTCCCTTGTTCCTCCCAGCCAGCAGATGGTTAATGATTCATTGAGAGTGTGCCACACGTGCTTCTGTGAGGGTTGCGTTACTGTGAGGACGTACAGGCACAGGGCGATGATCTGTGTGTTTGGTGTGTGGCACATAAAGACAGTGAAAGAAAAAAGAGAGAGTGAGACAGAGAGAGAGAGGCTGAGTGGTAATTATTGACTGAAGACACTAGCGTTACCCACAGAGCATTTCAACAAGCAGCTTTTTATTTGCTCCTTTTCTTTGTTCTGTCTCCTGTTGTCATTCAGATCATTTACACTCTGTCTTCCTCAAAAAACTGCCTGCTTCTCTCTGTTTTCATCTCCCCCTCTCTTCCCCCTCTCCCCCTCTCTTCCCCCTCTCACCCCTCTCCCCCTCTCTTCCACCTCTCAACCCTCTCCCCCCTCTCCCCCTCGCTTCCCCCTCCCCCCTCTCTGCCCCCTCTCCCCTCTCCCCCTCGCTTCCCCCTCCCCCCTCTCTTCCCCCTCTCCCCCTCTCCCCCTCGCTTCCCCCTCCCCCCTCTCTTCCCCCTCTCCCTTCTCTTCCCCCTCTCACCCTCTCTTCCCCTCTCACCCCTCTCCCCTTCTCTTCCCCCTCTCACCCCTCTCCCCCTCTCTTCCTCCTCTCACGCCTCTCCCCCCCTCTCCCCTCTCTTCCCCTCTCACCCCTCTCCCCCCCTCTCTCCCCCTCTCACCCCTCTCACCCCTCTCCCCCTCTCTTCCCCCTCTCACACATCTCCCCCTCTCTTCCCCTCTCACCCCTCTCCCCCTCTCTTCCCCCTCTCTCCCCCTCTCACCCCTCTCACCCCTCTCACCCCTCTCCCACTCTCTTCCCCTCTCACCCCTCTCCCCCTCTCTTCCCCCTCTCACCCCTCTCCCCCTCTCTTCCTCCTCTCACCCCTCTCCCACTCTCTTCACCCTCTCACCCATCTCCCCCTCTCTTCCCCTCTCACCCCTCTCCCCTTCTCTTCCCCCTCTCACCCCTCTCCCCCTCTCTCCCCCTCTCACCCCTCTCACCCCTCTCCCCCTCTCTTCCCCCTCTCACCCCTCTCCCCCTCTCTCCCCCTCTCACCCCTCTCCCCCCTCTCCCCCTCTTTTCCCCCTCTCACCCCTCTCACCCCTCTCCCCCTCTCTTCCCCCTCTCCCCCTCTCTCCCCCTCTCACCCCTCTCACCCCTCTCCCCCTCTTTTCCCCCTCTCACCCCTCTCACCCCTCTCCCCTTCTCTTCCCCTCTCACCCCTCTCACCCCTCTCCCATTCTCTTCCCCTCTCACCCATCTCCCCCTCTCTTCCCCTCTCACCCCTCTCCCCTTCTCTTCCTCCTCTCACACATCTCCCCCTCTCTTCCTCCTCTCACACATCTCCCCCTCTCTTCCCCCTCTCCCCCTCTCTTCCCCTCTCACCCCTCTCCCCCTCTCTTCCCCCTCTCACACATCTCCCCCTCTCTTCCCCTCTCACCCCTCTCCCCCTCTCTTCCCCCTCTCACCCCTCTCCCCCTCTCTTCCCCTCACCCCTCTCCCCCTCTCTTCCCCCTCTCACCCTCTCTTCCCCCTCTCACCCCTCTCCCCCTCTCCCCCTCTCTTCCCCCTCTCACCCTCTCTTCCCCCTCTCACCCCTCTCCCCCTCTCCCCCTCTCTTCCCCCTCTCACCCCTCTCCCCCTCTCTTCCCCCTCTCCCCCTCTCTTCCCCTCTCACCCCTCTCCCCCTCTCTTCCCCCTCTCACCCCTCTCCCCCTCTCTTCCCCTCACCCCTCTCCCCCTCTCTTCCCCCTCTCCCCCTCTCTTCCCCCTCTCACCCCTCTCCCCCTCTCTTCCCCCTCTCACCCTCTCTTCCCCCTCTCACCCCTCTCCCCCTCTCCCCCTCTCTTCCCCCTCTCCCCCTCTCTTCCCCTCTCACCCCTCTCCCCCTCTCTTCCCCCTCTCACCCCTCTCCCCCTCTCTTCCCCCTCTCCCCCTCTCTTCCCCCTCTCACCCTCTCTTCCCCCTCTCACCCCTCTCCCCCTCTCTTCCCCCTCTCACCCTCTCTTCCCCCTCTCACCCCTCTCCCCCTCTCTTCCCCCTCTCACCCCTCTTTACATTCTACCTCTTACTTCTTTTTGTCTATTTCTCCATCTCGTTGTCTGTCCTCTCTCTGAACTGGACACCTTTGGGATGTTCCACCTCCTCAGGTTACTAATCCTCCCTCCCTTCCTCCCTGACCACATCCATACAGCAAACCCCCAGCAACTACCTCAGAAAATACACTTCTAGACAGAAAGCCACCAGGCGACGGTTGTGTTGAAAGGAAATGCTATCTTTCTCCATCCCCTTCCTTCAGCAGGGACACACAATGCAGGGAAGCGATTAAGAGTGGGTCTACAGCAACGGCACACTTCTCAGGACAGCCCATCACAACAATATGATGGATTCAAGAGAGGGGGCGGGATACACACACACACACATACGCTGGCACACACTACAAACGCACCCACACACATGCATGCAAGTTCACACAGGCACGCAAGTTCACACAGACACAAACACAGATGCCTGCATGTAAGCACGCACCCACACACACACACCCACACACACACACCCACACACACACACACACACACACACACACACACACACACACACACACACACACACACACACAACCTCAACCAGCCAGTCTGTTGTGTTTTCCTCTACCTCCTCTGTCTGCCCCTGTCAACTCCCTCCACCTTGATATTGTACAGACTGAGAGAATTCAATTCCTATCATTCATATATATGGCTAGGCTACCCTATGCCACACTAGGCCAGACCAGACCAGACAGACAGAGGAAATTCCTATCATTCACATACATTGCGAGGCTATGACGTTTCTAGTCTATGGCGTTTCCCATGGAGGCAGCTGACATTTCTCTCATTCCACAAATGTGTCCAGAGAACCCCCAAGGAGGGGAGGAAGGAATTCAAGTTGTGTTGAAGAATGAATTCCATGAGACAACTTGAAGCTGCTCACCATCTGAGTGTCAGAAATAGCACTCCACTACAACAGATAGCAGATGCATACCAAATCTGGAGAGCTCTATTGAGATGCTTAGCAGTGTGCCTCCCAGATTGCCCTGGGATATGTCCCAAATGGCACCCTATTCCCTATGGGCCCTGGTCAAAAGTAGTGCACTCAATAGGGAATAGGGTGCCATTTGGGACACTGCCATGATCTGAGGGGCTTTGTTCGTTCTCGTAATTCTAACCTTCTGACTGTACAAAACAGCAGTCATGGACAGAGAACTGTTGTTGAATAAAAACATACAAACACTCAGGCACTTGTGAAATCAAAACTCTCCGTTTGGTCTGAAAACTGAAAACCAAAACAGAATATGTTTTCTTTATTTCTATCTTTACTGCAGCTGACAGTTCTGTGTCTGTTTCATGGTTCCTCATTCTCAGTCCAGAGGAACATAGGGGACCTTCCCACTCACAAAGGAACAGATAAAGAAAGGGACAAAAACACATCTGTTCTTGAAATAACCTCTAATGGGGTAGATCATGGTATAACTACAGATCCATTGTGTGTACACAGACAGTCCATAGCCTTGTGACTGTCCAGCCCATCACAGACATATAGACTGCCTTCCAAATGACATAATATTCCCTATATAGTGCACTAACTTATACCAGGGCCCATAGGGCTCTGGTCAAAAGTAGTGCACTACATAGGGAATAGGATGCCATTTGGGATGCAGACATAGACTCTCCTCAGTCAAGTGGTCCTCTATCCTCTACCATGGAGTGTAGTATGTATGGACCACCTGCTGTGTGTCTGAGCTGAGCTGACCTGTATGCCATGACCAGACGACAGTCAAGAGGCAGACAGTAGGCTATATAGCTATAGGGCAGAAGAAGAAAGGAGAGACTGTACTGACAGTCCACTCATCATGACAGGGCTGCCATTCATTGGTGTCGGAGTGTGTGTGTGTGTGTGTCTGTGTCTGTGTGTGTATTTGACTGTTCTTCAATAGGCTGCCAGATACATGCTCAGTCACTCGATGGACACAAAGATGTTACTTAGCTGCTGTCCTAAACATTATAATCACTTTTATATGATTATATTTAATGTATTTACCACTGTAATTCAGCAATGAATACAGTACATACAAAATTATTAATATTCAGTTACAGATAGACAACACTCTTCATGGTCCATTGGGATCAGCTATCCCAGGATGCATGCATTCTTTTGAGGAGTAGATTAGACATTCCTCCCTCTGGAGAAGGAGTTGCTTTTCAAAGAGACAGAATATCTCTGGTATGCTTTATTGATTACCTGTAACATTCTTTATACAATGACAATCTCCCTCCAGAATGTGAGATGTCGGCATGTTCAGTGATTCAACACCCTGATGAAGGTCGTTTGACTGAAATGTTAGTAAATAAGATCCATTAAATTATTGGAAGCATCCAGATGACCAGTGTGAATGAGTTTTTATGCCCAGCAGCGGTGGACTGGCCACAGGGCAGTTCCAGCAAATGCCAGATGGTCTAGTCCATTTTTAGCCCAGTGGGCCTGTCAAAATGTAGGGTTTTGCGCAAAATGTCCATTATTTGGCTAATAATAACGGCCTTCAGTTTAAAAAATGAAGATATCCAGTACCAGTCTGTCCCTGATGCTCAGTGACGAGGGCAAAAACCCTGAACAGGAAAGTGAATGTACTAACTAGAAGGTGAGGATCTCTGATCATTGATTATTCCTGCAACAAGGACCTTTTAACAGAATGCACACACACACACAGCCCTGGACCTCACACTCACCGCCAAGAGACATGCGCAAGGGAGAGAGAGGGCGGGAGGGGAGAGGGAAAGAGAGAGAGAGAGTTATTCGGCAAGGGCTAAGTCCATTGTGCTGCATGACCATGAATGTTGTTTCAGGGTGGCAAACAGCCTCTCCTCTCCTCGCGTGCCCACATGCCTTTATTGACTAGCTTAATTAGAATATGAATAACTCATGGGTGACTGAGCTCTCTCTCTCCATTTTTCTCTCTTTATTTTTCCCTCTCTCTTGCTCTCTATCTCTTTCTCTCCCTGCCTCTCTCTCCCAACCGTGTGGTGTGAGAGGGATGGGTTTGACACAATAATACCCCTCCCCACTCCCTCCTCCTCCTCCTCCCCACCCCCCTCCCTCCACCTCCCTTTCTTCCTCCCTTCCCCTTGCTGTATATAGACATGTATAACCATGAGGAAGGTGACCACACCCAAGGCCCATACATGAGGTTTAGCCAAATATATTATGTGGATATTATACCATTTGGACCAGTAGCTACTATCTACCATACGGATTAAATATATACTGTAGAGTATATGCTATATATAGTTTGAGGTTGAGGCTTCAGAGTCTCTTTGAAGGGCAGTATGTGTTTGAACATATTTAAACCCAATCATGGTCAGTGGTGGTCCTGTTTTATAGTATGGTTTTGTAGTGTGATGGACTAACATCACGTTTGCCCTTATAAATCAGATAAGAGGGATACATCCATCGCAGTGACCTCTAAAATCTCCTGAGTATTGACCCACACGCGTAAGGAGAGAGAGAGAGAGAGAGAGAGAGAGAGAGAGAGAGAGAGAGAGAGAGAGAGAGAGAGAGAGAGAGAGAGAGAGAGAGAGAGAGAGAGAGAGAGAGAGAGAGAGAGAGAGAGAGAGAGAGAGAGAGAGAGAGAGAGAGAGAGAGAGAGAGAGAGAAAATAAACAATCAGATAGGGAAGGCAGTTGGGGGTAGGGATCGAGCAGTTGGAGTGGGGCTAGAGCAGTTGGGGTGGGGCTAGAGCAGTTGGGGTGGGGCTAGAGCAGTTGGGGTGGGGCTAGAGCAGTTGGGGTGGGGCTAGAGCAGTTGGAGTGGGGCTAGAGCAGTTGGGGTTGGGCTAGAGCAGTTGGGGTGGCTAGAGTAACAAGTGAGATGGAAGTTGTTGGTTCACCAACTTCATCTTGCAGCCATCGCCTGCATTGTGGGAGGCTCTATTGGCAACCAATCATTTGGGGTGTTTTTATTTGACGCACGCGAATGTGACCAAAGACGTGACTGAAACAGGAGCCAACTTTACCGCAATTCATGTATACAGTGGATATGTACAAATGAATGTGATATTTAAGTATCTCTCTCTCTCTCACCAATTGATTGTACAATGTCCACATGCACTGAGTGTAAAAAACATTAGGAACACCCGCTCCATGACATACACCAGCCTGGTCTCATAGACAAGACATAATATAGTAAACATAAATCCGGGACACTCAAATAGTATGATATGTTACATTTGGTATGGTTACATAAGATCGATGGTTACTTAAGGCAAAAACAAAAGTAGGGTGGTTGGTCGGGCGTATAACGCAAACGTCTAGCACCCAAAGGTTGCGAGTTCAAATCTCATCACGGACAACTTTAGTATTTTAGCTAATTAGCAACTTTTCAACTACTTACTACTTTTTAGCTACTTTGCAACTACTTAGCATGTTAGCTAACCCTTCCCCTAACGCTAACCTTAACCCTTTTCGCTAACCGTTCCCCTAACCCTAACTTTAACCCTAAACTTAACCCTAACCTTAACCGTAACCCTAACCCATAGCCTAGCTAATGTTAGCCACCTAGCTAGAATTCGTAACATATCATACATTTTGAAAACTCATAACATATAACACATTTAACAAATTCGTAACATATTGTACGAATTGCAAATTCGTAACATATAATAAGAATTGTAATTCGTAACATACTGTATCATACGAAATGGATGATGGACATCCACAAGTTAATACATATCATACTAAATGTAACATATCATACTAAATGGGGGCATCTCGGATTTACGTACAGAATAATACAAAATGCTCTGAGACCAGGTTGCATAGACTGACCATGTGAATCCAGGTGAAAGCTATGATCCCTTATTGATGTCACCTGTTAAATCCACTTCAATCAGTGTAGAGGAAGGGGAGAAGACAGGTTAAAGAAGGATTTTTAAGCCTTGAGACAATTGAGACATGGATTGTGTATGTGTGACATTCAGACGGTGAATGGGCAAGACAAAAGATTTAAGTGCCTTTGGACATGGTATGGTAGTAGGTGCCAGGCTCACCGGTTTGAGTGTGTCAAGAACTGCAACGCTGCTGGGTTTTTCACGCTCAACAGTTTTCCGTGTGTATCAAGAATGGTCCACCACCCATAGGACATCCAGCCAACTTGACACAACTGTGGGAAGCATTGAAGTCAACATGGGCCAGCATCCCTGTGGAACGCTTTCGACACCTTGTAGAGTCCATGCCCCGACGAATTGAGGCTGTTCTGCAAAAGGGGGTGCAACTCAATATTAGGAATGTTTTGTACACTCAGTGTATATTTTCAGTGTGAGATATGGGGGTTGGAGACATGTTTATTTCGACATAAAGAAAAACTTGTATTAACAATGGCCATGTTGCACTGATCCTTGCTGTTAGAAAACCACATCAGTGTCCGACTTTCGGCTGTCGCAGATGCACTTACCCCGACTGTCTTTTGCCTTACCACTCAAACGAGGCTATAAAGTGCTAAATTATAAGAAACATGTAGCACTATGTTTGGGTCAGGGAAGCGGGCTATCAGGGCAGACGGGCTGCTATAGCAATCAACGACATACAGTAAGAGTACAGGGCATTTTGACAGGAAATAGAAGACATTGCTAAGGGACTTAGAAATAGAATGACTCTATCACTATTTATCACACGATATTCAAGACAGGTTTACAGTATCATCCTCCTCTCCACTGTGGAAAAGAGAACAGCCATATACCAGCCAGCGGAGGACAAAGTCTCTGTGATGACAGTATAGGTTAGTTACCACAGTGATATATGGTTGATCCGTCTATAGCAAAATCCGTCTATAGCAAAGTCTCTGAGGTCAAGTGGCTCGATGGGATCCAAAGGACAGTCATTTCAGAGTTTATGCTCTCTCTCCCTCACTCTCTCGCTCTTTCTCTCTCTCTCTCTCGCTCTCAGCTACACAGCTAGTGTGTGCCAGTCCTCACTGGCATACTCTCCACAAAGGTGGCTTGCTTCATCAGGTTATTGCCAGTGCAACATGAAGTACAAGCCATGTGTACATGTGCCTACTGTCCACACTGGGCTGATACAAAGCAATGTATTTCATTTGAAGAAATTGTCACTCCACAGGTGGTTTTCCAACAGGTTTTTTTTTCTCCCATGACCTTTTGAGAGCCTTTTTCTTCCATGTTTTTTTTTCAGACCAATTGCTTTTCGTTTGATATCAGTTAACTGTGGGAAAATATGTTGTGGAGAGCATCCCCTCCCCTACCCACACCCACACTAAACACACAATAAGGAGCTAGCTAGCGGTGGCGAGGGAAGTGCCAATCTGCCTCGCGCCCTGTTGTGTCACCACACGCCTTTAAATTATTCAGCGCCACTCAAATATTGATATGGAAATCACCACTGAGTGGACTGACAGGGACCAGGGAGGAAAAGAGAAGGAGAGGAGAGAGAAAGAAAGTAAGGATGAAGAGACTATCATTTCTATCTATTATTTGTAACCTATTTTTTATCTCTGTTCTCTGCACTCACCCATCTATTTTCTCTGTTCACTGCTCCAGTTGATTGAAGCCTTTTCATGATGCCAACCCTCATGTTTATTAGACTTTTATTTGACTTGTGGTGTAACGTAGAGAAAGAATGGTAAAATAACATGGGCACTAACAGCAGGGCTTATCGCACACCACAATACCCCTTCACAATATTGATTCCTCTGTCTGTGTGATTTCACGAACAGGCTTACCTTAACACAAACACTGCAATGCAATCATTCCCTCTTCCAAGGTAGATGATTTTCTCTTGCAATACACCTGACCAGTATAGATTGGACAGAATATCAATACTGGAATGTGTTTAAATGGGAGTCTGTGTTGTTTTTTAGCTGTTTGGTCCCACTTTATAAAGCATTATAGCACATTCATAAGCCGTCATAAGCAATACATAGTTACCCTACATAGATGCACTACATAGATTCTACTAGACACACTACATAGATGCTACATAAATGCGACAGATGCCCTACATAGATGCCCTACTTAGATGCACTACATAGACGCTACATAGATGCCCTACATAGATGCTACATAGATGCAACATAGATGCCCTTCATTGATGATACATAGATTCTATATAGATCCCACTTTATAAGGCATTATAGCACATTCATAAGCATTTATAAGCACAACAAAGATGCCCTACATAGATGCACTACATATATGCTAAATAGATGCACTACATAGATGCTACATAGATGCACTACATAGATGCTACATAAATCCTACTTAGATGCCCTATATATTTTAGATTCTTCAAAGTAGCCAACCTTTGCCTTCACAGCTTTGCACACTCTTGGCATCCTCTCAACCAGCTTCACCTGGAATGCTTTTCCAACAGTCTTGAAGGAGTTCCCACATATTCAGAGCACTTGTTGGCTGCTTTTCCTTCACTCTGCGGTCCAACTCATCCCAAACCATCTCAATTGGGTTGAGGTCGGGTGATTGAAGAGGCCAGGTCATCTGATGCAGCACTGCATCACTCTCCTTATTGGTCAAATAGCCCTTACACAGCCTGGAGGTGTGTTGGGTCATTGTCCTGTTGAAAAACAAATGATAGTCCCACTAAGCGCAAACCAGATGGGATGGTGTAACGCTGCAGAATGCTGTGTTAACCATGCTGGTTAAGTGTGCCTTGAATTCTAAATAAATCACAGACAGTGTCACCAGCAAAGCACCCCCACACCATCACACCTCCTCCTCCATGCTTCACGGTGGGAACCACACATGTGGCAATCATCCGTTCACCTACTCTGCGTCTCACAAAGACACGGCGGTTGGAACCAAAAATCTCCATTTTGGACTCTAGACCAAAGGACAGATTTCCACCGGTCGAATGTCCATTGTTCGTGTTTCTTGGCCCAAGCAAGTCTCTTCTTCTTATTGGTGTCCTTTAGTAGTGGTTTCTTTGCAGCAATTCGACCATGAAGGCCTGATTCACACAGTCCCCTTTGAACACATGTTGAGATGTGTCTGTGACTTGAACTCTGTGAAGCATTTATTTGGGCTGCAATTTCTGAGGCTGGTAACTCTAGTAAGCTTATCCTCTGTAGCAGAGGTAACTCTGGGTCTTCCATTCCTGTGGCGGTCCTCATGAGTGTCAGTTTCATCATAGCGCTTGATGGTTATTGCGACTGCACTTGAAGAAACTTTCAAAGTTCTTGACATTTTCCGGATTGACTGACCTTCATGTCTTAAAGTAATGATGGACTGTCCTTTCTCTTTGCTTATTTGAGCTGTTCTTGCCATAATATGGACTTTGTCTTTTACCAAATAGGACATAATATGGACTTTGTCTTTTACCCCCCCCCCCCTTGTCACAACACAACTGATTGGCTCAAACGCATTAAGAAGGAAAGAAATTCCACAATTAACTTTTAAGAAGGCACACCTGTTAATTGAAATGCATTCCAGGTGACTACCTCATGAAAAAGGTTGAGAGAAGGGTGGCTATTTGAAGAATCTCAAACATAAAATATATTATGATTAGTTTATCACTTTTGTGGTTACTACATGATTCCATATGTGTTATTTCATAGTTTTGATATTTTGATTATTCTACAAAGTAAAACATTGTAAAGGTCTCCTTGCTCAAGAAAGCACATATACCTGCCCGTCTGAAGTTTGCCAATGAACATCTGAATGATTCAGAGGAGAACTGGGTGAAAGTGTTGTGGTCAGATGAGACCAAAATGGAGCTCTTTGGCATCAACTCAACTCGCCGTGTTTGGAGGAGGAGGAATGCTGCCTATGACCCCAAGAACACCATCCCCACCTTCAAACATGGAGGTGGAAACATTATGCCTTGGGGGTGTTTTTCTGCTAAGGGGAAATGACAACTTCACCGCATCAAAGGGACGATGGACGGGTCCATGTACCGTCAAATCTTGGGTGAGAACCTCCTTCCTTCAGCCAGGGCATTGAAAATGGGTTGTGGATGGGTATTCCAGCATGACAATGACCCAAAACACACGGCCAAGGCAACAAAGGAGTGGCTCAAGAAGAAGCTTATTAATACACTCGGGCCTCCCGAGTGGCGCAGTTGTCTAAGGCACTGCATCACAGTGCTAGCTGTGCCACTAGAGATCCTGGTTCGAATCCAAGCTCTGTCGTAGCCGGCCGCGACCGGGAAACCCATGGGGCGGTGCACAATTGGTCCAGGGTAGGGGAGGGAATGGCCAGCAGGGATGTAGCTCAGTTGGTAGAGCATGGCATTTGCAACGCCAGGGTTGTGGGTTCGTTTCCCACGGGGGGCCAGTATGATTTAAAAAAAATATATATTAATGTATGCAGTCACTAACTGTAAGTCGCTCTGGATAAGAGCGTCTGCTAAATGACTAAAAATGTAAAAATGTAAATGTAAAGGTCCTGGAGTGGCCTAGCCCATAGATTTTCCCATAGAAAATCTGTGGAGGGAGCTGAAAGGTTCGAGTTGCCAAACGTCAGCCTCGAAACCTTAATGACTTGGAGAAAATCTGCAAAGAGGAGTGGGACAAAATCCCTCCTGAGATGTGTGCAAACCTGGTGGCCAACTACAAGAAACGTCTGACCTCTGTGATTGCCAACAAGGGTTTTGCCACCAAGTACTAAGTCATGTTTTGCAGAGGGGTCAAATACTTATTTCCCTCATTAAAATGCAAATCAATTTATAACATTTTTGAAATGATCAAAATCAGCAGGGGATCAAATACTTTTTTCCCTCACCGTATGCTACATATATGCTACATAAATTCTACATAGACAGTGTTTTGTTTGTGTGATAACAGCAACAACCACACAACATTGACATTTACATTTGAGTCATTTAGCGGACACTCTTATCCAGAGCAATTCACAGTTAGTGCTTCATCTTAAGATAGCTACACCACATCAGACATACAGACAGACAGACCGATAGATAGATAGATAGATAGATAGATAGATAGATAGATAGATAGATAGATAGATAGATAGATAGATAGATAGATAGATAGATAGATAGATAGATAGATAGATAGATAGATAGATAGATAGATAGATAGATAGATAGATAGATAGATAGATAGATAGATAGATAGATAGATAGATAGATAGATAGATAGATAGAAAGGTAGATGGATGGATGGATGGATGGATGGATGGATGGATGGATGGATGGATGGATGGATGATAGGTCAAAAGTGGACATGTGAATGCTCCACTCCTTCTCCACGTCTGCCTGGTCTCCGTGCAGTCTGCTCTGAAAGCAGGCCAAAGGAGAAGTACCCTTGATAGCCTGTACTCAATTGGGTCGCAATGGCTTGCCCCTAAACTATGCAGTCTACCATTCAACGCAGTATAACGGGCCAAGGGAGAATGATTTACTCACTCATTCTGTACTCATGTTCTGTACTATTCAGTGTGTCTACCCTACTCTCCTACTATCCTACTTTCCTACTCTCCTACTCTCCTACTCCTCTACTCCTCTACTCCCTTACTCTAATACTCCTCTACCCCCCCCACTCTCCTACTTCTCTCCTCCCCTAGTCTCCTATACCTCGGTCAGACACTATATCCTCTGGTACCCCATAGTGCCGGAAGACGTGAGTAAACAGGGCCTCCGCAGTCTGCGAAACACCTCGTTCACAAAGGACTGGAAAACTGAGGGAGCATTCATCAAACCATAGGGCATCACCAGGTATTCATAATGCCCCGTGGTTGTGCTGAATGCTGTCTTCCACTCATCTCCCTCTCGGATACGCACCAGGTTGTACGCACTCCTGAGATCTAATTTGGTGAAGAAGTGCGCCCCATGCATTGATTCAATCACTGAAGGAATGAGGGGGAGAGAATAACCAAATCTTATCGTCTCCCTGTTCAGTGGTCGATAATCAATGCATGGGCGCAGAACTCTGTCCTTCTTCTTCCCAAAGAAGAAACTCGAGGAGGCGGGTGAAGTGGAGGGACGTATATACCCCTGGCGCAGGTACTCGGTGACATATGTTTCCATAGCCACCGTTTCAGCCTGTGATGGGGGTATATATGACTCCTGGGAGGTACAGCGTCTACCCGGAGGTTTATCGCGCAATCCCCCGCCCGATGAGGTGGTAATTTAGTAGCCTGCGTTTTAGAGAACGCTTGCGCCAGATCGAGGTTTTCAGGGGGAATGCGCACGGTGGAGGTACTGTCTGGACTGTACCAACAGAAACACCTAGACACCTACCCTGACACTCTCGCCACCACTCTGTGAGAACCCTCTGCGGCCTTGAGAAGGTGGGGTTGTGGAGTGCTAGCCAAGGGATACCTAATACCACAGGGAAAGCAGGAGACTCAATAATGGAAAAAGTAACCTGCTCACAATGAGTCTCCTGGGTAATCATGGTGACTGGTGCAGTAACTTCCTTAACCAACCCGGACCCTAATGGTCAACTATCAAGTGCTCTGATGGGGCGTAGAATGGATAGGGGAATCAATGGAATGCCTATATGGTGTGCGAATGCCCTGTCCATAAAGTTCCCAGCTGCGCCTGAATCGACTAGCGCCTTACACTGGGGAACATCCATGTGCTCAGGAAAGAAGACAAGTATTTTACAGTGCGCAGCAGAGGGCTCTGAACGAGTGTGGGTGTTCGATACCTGGGGTGATGCGAGAGTGCCCTGCCTGCCACCTCCAAACCCAGAAGAGCGTTAATGACAACGTGTGGTGAAATGTCCCTTCGCGCTACCAGTGTGGGACTGGCGCTGTCGTCCTCCGCTCTCTCGGCCGGCAGCTCCACCTAGCTCCATCGGCTTGAGGTCTGAGTCTTCCGGGGTGGAAACAGGCAGACCCCTACCAGGACGTCCTCTGGCTGCCAGCAGGTTGTCCAACCGAATGGCCATGTCCACCAGTTTATCGAAGGACAACATGGTGTCCCGACAGGCTAGCTCCCGTCGGACGTCCTCCCGCAGATGGCACCGGAAATGGTTGATCAGGGCCCGCTCGTTCCACCCGGACCCCGCTGTCAGCGTCCGGAACTCCAACGCGAAGTCCTGCGCAGTCCTTGTCCCCTGCCTCAGGTGGACCAGTAGCTCACCCGCCTCTCGACCCTCGGGCAGATGGTCAAATACCGCCCGAAAGAGGCGAGCGAACTCCCTGTAGTCCTCCAATGCGGCTCTTCCTTTGTTCCACACCGCGTTGGCCCACTCCAGGGCTTTCCCACAGAGGCAGGAAACGAGGACGGACACCTTCTCCCGCTCCGATGGTGCCGGCTTGATGCTGGCGAAGTAAAGCTCCAATTGGAGACGGAATCCCTGGCACAGCGCCGCTGTCCCCTCAAACGTCCGTGGTCGGGATATCTGGATCCCTCCTGGTGCTGGGGTGTAGGTGTAGGTGGCTGGATCCGGTTGGCCAGCTGGTCTCGACAGATCGGATCTGCTCCTCTCCAGGCGTTGGACGACCTGAAGAACCTGATCCATCGTTTCCCCCAAGCTGGCCAGCATCGTGGAGTGCTCCTGGACCCATGCCACGACTCCAGGCATACGCTCTTCTCCCGCTGACTCCATAGCGGGTGGGTGATTCTGTGATGCGTGTGATAGAAGGAATCAGGCGCAGGAGAGTAATACACATCCAAAGAGTTTATTCCGTCGATAAACAGTTGCGCAAGCATGCGACAACAAAACTTAGGCACAGGGGAAATATCTACCCCTGGCAATAACAAGGTAAGGGTAGCTCAACCGAGCTACACACAGCTCACTACAAACAATCACCCACACAGACAAGGAAGCAGAGGGAACACTTATACAATGACTAATTGGGGATAAGGACCAGGTGTGTGTGATTAATTAGACAAGACAAGTGGAGTGATGATAAATGGATGGGCAGCAGCTAGTAAGCCGGTGACGACGAACGCCGAAACCTGCCCGAACAAGGAGGGGAAGCAGCCTCGGCGGAAGTCGTGACACCTAAAGCCCATTCTGGTGGGAAGCTGCTATAGACCACCAAGTGCTAACAGTTAATATCTGGATAACATGTGTGAAATGCTTGATAGTGTATGTGATATCAATAGAGAGGTATATTTTCTGGGTGATTTAAATATTGACTGGCTTTCATCAGGCTGCCCACTCAAGAGAAAGCTTCAAACTGTAACTAGTGCCTACAACCTGGTTCAGGTTATCAATCAACCTACCAGGGTAGTTGCAAACAGCACAGGAATGAAATCATCAACATGTATCAATCACATCTTTACTAATGCTGCAGAAATTTGTTTGAAAGCAGTATCCAAATCCATCGGATATAGTGATCACAATATAGTAGCCATATCTAGGAAAACCAAAGTCCCAAAGGCTGGGCCTAATATAGTGTATAAGAGGTCATACAATAAGTTTTGTAGTGATTCCTATGTTGTTGATGTAAAGAATATTTGTTGGTATGTGGTGTGTAATGAGGAGCAACCAGAAGCTGCACTTGACACATTTATGAAATTGCTTATCCCAGTTACTAATAAGCATGCACCCGTTAAGAAAATGACTGTAAAAACTGTTAAATCCCCATGGATTGATTAAAATCGTTGAGAGGGATGAGGCAAAAGAAATGGCAAATAGGTCTGGCTGTACAACCAATTGGCAAACGTACTGCAAATTGAGAAATTACGTGACTGAACAGAATAAAAAGAAGAAGAAACTCCACTATGAAACAAAGATAAATGACATAAAGAATGATAGTAAAAGCTTTGGAGCACCTTAAATTAAATTTTAGGCAAAAACGCAAACTCCGCTCCATCATTCATTGAATCAGATGGCTCATTCATCACAAAACCCACTGATATTGCCAACTACATTAATTATTTTTTCATTGGCAAGATTAGCAAAATTAGGCATGAGATGCCAGCAACAAACGCTGACACTACACATCCAAGTATATCTGACCAAATTATGAAAGACAAGCATTGCAATTTTGAATTCTGTAAAGTAAGTGTGGAAGAGGTGAAAACATTATTGTTGTCTATCAACAATGACAAGCCACTGGGGTCTGACAACTTAGATGGAAAATTACTGAGGATAATAGCGGACGATATTGCCACTCCTATTTGCCATATCTTCAATTTAAGCCTACTAGAAAGTGTGTTCCCTCAGGCCTGGAGGGAACAAAAGTTAAATTGATGAAAAAAAGATTGTGGGGACTGTTTTGTTTGATTTTAGTGTGGCTTTTGACATTATTGATCATAGTCTGTTGCTGGAAAAACGTATGTGTTATGGCTTTACACCCCCTCCTGCTATATTGTGGATAAAGAGTTACCTGTCTAACAGAACACAGAGGGTGTTCTTTAATGGAAGCCTCTCCAACAAAATCCAGGTAGAATCAGGAATTCTCCAGGTCAGCTGTCTAGGCCCCTTACTTTTTTCAATATTTACAAAGACATGCCACTGGCTTTGAGTAAAGCCAGTGTGCCTGTGTATGCGGATGACTCAACACTATACACGTCAGCTACCACAGCGACTGAAATGACTGCAACACTTTAAAAAGAGCAGCAGTTAGTTTCAGAATGGGTGGCAAGGAATAAGCTAGTCTTAAATATTTCAAAAACTAAAAGCATTGTATTTGGGACAAATCATTTATTAAACCCTAAACCTCAACTAAATCTTGTAATGAATTATGTGGAAATTGAGCAAGTTGAGGAAACTATGCTTGGAGTAACCTTGGATTGTAAACAGTCATGGTCAAAACATATTGATACAACAGTAGCGAGGATGGGGAGAAGTCTGTCCATAATAAAGCGCTGCTCTGCATTCTTAACAGCACTATCTACAAGGCAGGTCCTACAGGCCCTAGTTTTGTGGCACTGGGACTGCTGTGCCACAAAGAGGGACTTAGGAAAATTGTAATTGGCTCAGAACAGAGCAGCACGGCTGGCCCTTGGATGTACACAGAGAGCTAACATTAATAATATGCATGTCAATCTCTCCTGGCTCAAAGTGGAGGAGAGATTGACTTCGTCACTACTTGTATTTGTGAGAGGTAATGACATGTTGAATGCACCGAGCTGTCTGTTTGAACTACTGGCACACAGTGTGGACACCCATGCATACCCCACAAGACATGCCACCAGAGGTCTCTTCACAGTCTGCAAGTCCAGAACAGACTATGGGAGGCGCACAGTACTACATAGAGCCATGACTACATGGAACTCTGTTCCACATCAAGGAACTGATGCAAGCAGTAAAATTTGATTGAATAAACAGATAAAAATACACCTTATGAAACAGCGGGGACTGTGAAGCAACACAAACATAGGCACAGACTCATGCCTACAAACACATGATAACATACGCACTATACACACACGTACACATGGATTTTGTGTTGTAGATATGTGGTAGTAGAGTGGGGGCCTGAGAGCACACACTTAGTATGTTGTGAAATCTGTTGTGAATGTATTGTAATGTAAAAATAAAAATGTATAACTGCCTTAATATTGCTGGACCCCAGGAAGAGTAGTTGCTGCGTTGGCAGCAGCTAATGGGGATCCATAATAAATACAAATACAAATACTCTCCTTCTCCTCTAATCCTCTACTCTCCTACTCCTCCTCTACTCTCCTACTCCTCCTCTACTCTCCTACTCACCTAATCCTCTACTCTCCTACTCACCTAATCCTCTACTCTCCTACTCTCCTACTCCTCCTCTACTCTCCTACTCCTCCTCTACTCTCCTACTCCTCCTCTACTCTCCCACTCCTCTACTCTCCTACTCTCCTACCCCTCTACTCTCCTACTCTCCAACTACTCTACTCTCCTACCCCTCTACTCTCCTACTATCCTACCCCTCTATCTCCTACTCTCCTACCCCTCTACCCTCCTACCCCTCTACTCTCCTACTCCCCTACCCCTCTACTCTCCTACTCTCCTACCCCTCTACTCTCCTACTCTCTTACCCCTGTACTCTCCTATTTCTCTACTCTCCTACCCTTCTACTCTCGTACCCCTCTACTCTCCTACTCTCTTACCCCTGTACTCTCCTACTCCTCTACTCTCCTACCCTTCTACTCTCGTACCCCTCTACTCTCCTATTCTCTTACCCCTGTACTCTCCTACTCCTCTACTCTCCTACCCTTCTACTCTCATTCCCCTCTACTCTCCTACTCTCCTACCCCTCTACTCTCCTAATCCTCTACTCTCCTACTCTCCTACCCCTCTACTCTCCTAATCCTCTACTCTCCTACTCTCCTACTCACCTACTCCTCTACTCTCCTACTCCCCTACTTTCCTACTCCTCTAGCCTCCTACTCTCCTTGCCTCAGCCAGTCATGTCCTGTTCCTCTGGTACATAGCCTTCATTCTTACCAGGGAGAATCGATTGTGTTCAAGTGCTAAGTAAGCGCAGCACAGAAGATTCCTTGTCTGTTGTTCCTTTCGGCTAAGATACCTTCTTCTTCATGTTGTTGGCCTCGCCAAGTGTGTGTGTGTTGTGTGTGTGTGTGTTGTGTGTGTGTGTGTGTGTGTTGGTTTGGCCAAGCGGGAAGCCAGCGTATGAGTGCTGATCTAGGATCAGTTTGGCCTTTTAGATGGACAGGGGGGACCTGATCCTAGATCAGCACTCTGAACCAAAATCACTCTATTATACTCTCTCTCTCTCTCTCTCTCTCTCTCTCTCTCTCTCTCTCTCTCTCTCTCTCTCTCTCTCTCTCTCTCTCTCTCTCTCTCTCTCTCTCTCTCTCTCTCTCTCTCTCTCTCTCTCTCTCTCTCTCTCTCTCTCTCTCTCTCTCTCTCTCTCTCTCTCTCTCTCTCTGTCTCTCTCTGTCTCTCTCAATTCTGACAGTAGATGGTTCTGAGCTATAGTGTGTGATGTGAGTGCTTCAGACATTAGACAATACAGTCAGGTGGTGCAGAGGCATACTCTGTGTGTTTACGTGTGTGTGTGTGCCTCCCTGCCAGTGTGTGTGTGTGTGTGTGTATGGTTACATAAACCTCGGTTAATTGTCTGGTTCCTTTGTCCTGCTGTCCTCCAGGCAGCAGCAGAGTGGGTCTGTGTCTCTCTGACTTGCAAACAAACTGGCAGCAGCAGAGAGGAGAGGACTCTGTTATCCAGACAGGTTTTGATTGGATAACTGCTTACATAATCACTCTGTCTGCCTGGATTACAAAATGATGACTCGTGTCAGAAATGAGTTTGTGTGTGTATGAGTGTGTGCGTGTGCGTGTGAAATGTTTTTTTGTTTTGGTTGAACTGGTTACACAGGAATTCAGCAATATTTGGCATGGAAACTATACAGGGACTGTTTTTGGGTCGTGTTACATCTTCTGTGTCAGGGATGGTTGTTGTAATATACTGTCTCTCTAAAAGCCTGCACTGTCCACCCCTTCTCTTCCTCCTCCTCCTCCTCCTCTTCCTCCCAGTCCATTCAGCAACCTGTTTAATGTCAAATATATGGTTATTTAAATCAGTTTGACATTCAATATACGTACATGCGTCTTCTATTGCAGAAATGAGTTCATCAGAATTTCTGATGGTTTGATCAAATGGCCTCCAAACACACACCAGCACCATCACATCTCTCTTTGACTCCTGTGACCCCAGAGAACAGGCCATGCCAGGGCATTGTGTTGGGCCCAAACCTATGCTAATGTTCTGTGGAACAGTCATCTGTAGTTAGATTGAGATGTCTCTGTCTCTGAAACGTATCCCTCTATCCCTCCATCTTTTCCTCTGTCCCTCCATCTCTCCCTCCCTCTATCCTTCCCCCCCTCTCATTGTTTTCCTTAACCACCACTGTACAGGATAAGTCCACAGTCTGTGTTGGGGGAAAAGGACTACTGGTCATTTGGAAAGGGAGGGGGCTGATACACACACAGCACTGACAAGTGGTTTGATGTGCCTCTTTACATTATGTGTGTGTGTGTGTGTGTGCGTGAGTGTGTGTGTTGTTGTTGTTGTTTTCAACAACTGTTACAGCCTGACAACAATGCAATCAGGAAAAAACAAAAGACCAATGACCCTTTAATGCAAATCTCAGTGATCAGCTATGATCTAAGTTCTTACTCAAACACAGTATTTCATTGAATCACTGTGTTCTATTCTTGTGCCCTGCCCTTTGCTCTAGAGGAAGCCAACCTAAAGTCCTCTACTTTCCACTAACCCAACCCTGTTCCTGTTGTTTACACGTCTGACACAGCAGTGGGAGGCAACAGTCACGTTGAGTTATCCATGAGGCAGGCCTGTCCGCCACACTGTTGCCATGACACTGTAGCCGTGACACCCCGCCCCGCATTAATGTTAGTAAGTGTGTGTGTGTTGCCGCGCTATTGCGTTAGACATGGCCAGCCAGCCCGGTCCGTTCATGGGAAGACCAGCAGTCAGACTGCTGCTACTGCCCACACAGAGTTGTCTTTGTATGGGAACATACAGAGAATTAGAGATGGGAGAGACACTAGCTAGGCTACATCTGAATTGGCTCCTGTGTGTTCACTGTTCAGTCCACTAAGGGGGTATTCAATGTGAGCAATCTTTACCACTGAGCCCTTTGAGGACACTGGAAATCCACGTAGCTGAGTTGGTTGTTAGGTCCTGTAATAATGTACCAGTTAGCTATCTACTTTGAAATGAAGTCTTATGTTTACATTAAAGCAATACGACCCCAGGGAGTGTGTTATATGGCCAATATACCATGGGTAAGGGCTATTCTTATGCACGATGCAACACGGAGTGCATGGATACAGCCCTTAGCCATGATATATTGGCCATATACCATATTTGACCTAAAACAGGGAATTTTTACTACGATTAAATGTCAGGAATTGGGAAAAACTGAGTTTAAATGTATTTGGCTAAGGTGTATGTAAACTTCCGACTTCAACTGTACATATATACATGTACATACATATATACACATACATTTCCTTTTTAAAAATATATTTCCCTTTATTACTTTCCAACCCCACCTCCCCTTCCCTAATTGGAGTAAACTAGTGAACAACAATGCTTAGGCCTCTACTTCCAGCTTATACATACTATATACATTTTATGGACACAGTCAATTTTACAATAATTCTATTTAGTTTGTTTTTACTCCTGAACTTCCTCTACCCTCAACCTCTCCGATCATTTTCATGATGTCCATCCGGTTTGCTTCTATATGCCATTTCTTTCTAACTGTGCTCTTTCACAAAAGCTCTCAACCTATAACCTATATACTTATTATGGACACAGTATGCTTACATTATTAGTTATCCTGTTGTTATTAGTTGTTGTTAGTTGATATTAGTCCCATCCTTCAACTCCATTCAACATCACCCATCTATCTCTTAACACCATCCATATTGGATTTCTATTTGCCATATATTTTTCAACTGTACTGTGATGTTTTACAAAAGTTCTGAACCTTTCTATTCTCATTGTTTCTACAGATGGTAAATTGAAAATGTTTTTTTTTGCTAAAAGTATTATTATATTATTGATTGATTGACTATGACTTTTCAGATCACCCAGTAATGCTATCTGCAAGGTTAGCTCCAGGTAAATATTGCAAGCCTTTAGCCATTCCTGGACCTGTGTCCATAAACAAGCTACAAATGGACAGTACCAAAACAAATGATCTAATGTTTCTGTCTCTTCGCAGCAAAATCTGCAGAGCTGGGAAGATTGTATCCCCCATATAAATAACATTCTATTGGTAGCAAGAATTTTATATAATAATAAAATTGAAAAATTCTAAGTTTTGAATCCGGCGTCGTTTTGCGTATCAGCTCATAAACACTATGCCATGGGATCGGTACGTCAAAAATCTCTTCCCAACTATTTTGCAATCTATACGGGACGGCTGTCGATCCTTTGGTCCTTAAATGAAACTGGTATACTTTGTTATTTATCACAGTTTTCTTTAACCAATTATGTTCTTTAATGTAAGGCCGACAGACAAGTTCCTTACATTTCCCCCCTTCCACTTTCCTCTTCCATTTTTGCGGTAATGCTGCAATTATTTGGTTGTAATTTTGTGTAGAGCAGACATTTCCATATGTTTTTGTTAGCTGCATGTGAGACATAACTCCACCAGTCCTACCGATGATATCATTTACGAAGATTATATATATATTTGTAATTTTGTCAAAAAAAAAATTTTTAATCAATTAGTATATTTGAGTTGAACCACAATATTGGTTGCATTATTTGTTCTGTCGTTTCTGGAGGATTAAATTGAAATTGCAACCAACTTTATATGGCTTGTTTTAGAAATAGTGATATTTGGGAGATGATTTCCTTTTCAAATAACTGAACGTGAAGGGAAAAAGGCCATTATTGAACATTGGGTGAGACAATCTTACTAATTTGCTAGAGAACCAGTTCGGATTTAAGTATAACTTTTGTATGACTGAAGCTTTAAGTGATAGGTCTAATGCGTTAATGTTTAATAATTTCTGTCCTCCGAATTCATATTCATTATATAAATAGGCCCGTTTAATTTTGCCTGGCTTGCCGTTCCAAATAAAATGGAATATTTTTTTCTCAAGTAATTTAAAAAACTGTTCGCTAGGCATAGGCAAGACCATAAGCAAATAGGTAAACTGGGATAATACTAAAGAGTTAATCAAGTAGATTTTTCCACAAATGTACAGGTATTTACCTTTCCATGGTAGCAAGTTCTTATCTATTTTTGCTAACTTTCTATTAAAATGTATTGGAGTGAGATCGTTTATTTCATTTGGGATATGTATTCCGAGTATATCCACATCACCATCAGACCATTTTATTGGTAAACTACATGGTAATGTTATTTTTTATTTTTTTTGTGATCCAATACGTAATATAGTACATTTATCATAATTTGGTTGTAATCCAGAGAGGTTAGAAAATGTATCTAGATCCTCTATGAGGCTGTGGAAGGATTCAAGTTGTGGATTTAAAAGAAAACATGAATCATCAGTGTACAATGACACTTTTGTTTTTAAGCCCTGAATTTCTAATCACTCCTGTTGACTGTTTAAAACTTTCTGAGAAATAGCCATTATTTACTATTTTACACCTAGGGTTACTATACATTATTTTAACCCATTTTATAAGAGATTCTCCAAAATTGAAATGCTCCAGGCATTTATATATAAACCCCAGTCGTACTTTATCAAATGCCTTTTCAAAGTCTGCTATGAATAGCAGGCCTGGTTTCCCAGATTTTTCATAGTGTTCTATTGTTTCCAGTACTTGCCTTATATTATCTCCAATGTATCTTCCATGTAAAAAACCTGTCTGATTAGAATGAATAATGTCCGACAATACCTTTTTAATTCTATGAGCTATACATTTTGCTAGAATCTTTGCATCACAACACTGATGTGTAAGGGGCCTCCAATTTTTTTAATGGACTCGATCTTTGTATTTTCCACTTGTATCCTGTTTCAGTAATAATGAAATCAGACCTTCTTCTTGAGTGTCTGATAATCTACCATTTACACAGGAGTGGTTAAAACATGCTAATAACGGTCCTCTGAGTATATCAAAAAAGGTTTGGTATACCTCGACTGGTATGCCATCCAACCCTGGAGTTTTCCCGGACTTAAAGTCTTTAATTGCATCCAGAAGTTCCTCCTCTGTAATTTCACCTTCACATGAGTCTTTCTGTATGGCTGTTAATTTTACATTATCAATAGAAAAAAAATCTCTACAATTAGCTTCAGTTAGAGGAGATGGAGGCGACTGAAACGATAACATATGCTTAAAGTACTTTGTTTCCTCCGTCAAAATATAATTTGGTGAATCATGGGTGACTCCGTCATTTGTAACCAGTTTCAGTAAATTATTTTTGGTAGCTTTCCTATGCTGAAGATTAAAAAATAATTTGGTGCATTTTTCCCCATATTCCATCCAGTTTGCTTTATTTTTTATAATATATTACACGTGATCTTTCTTGAATAAGTTTCTCCATTTCTTTTTGTTTTTCCTCTTATTTATTCTGAGCCTCTATGTTACAGTTTTTATTGCTATCTATCTGTACAGTTAGACCTATTTCCTTTGTTAGTATGGACTCTTTTGACCTAAATTGCTTTTGTTTTCGAGATGAGTACTGAATTGCATGGCCTCTAATGGCACATTTAAAGGTGTCCCATACAATAAGGGGATTTGCTGTACCTATGTTATGTCGGAAAAAATCAGTTATGAATTCCTCTGCCCAAGTTAAAAACAAGTTATCATCCAATAGGCTTTGATTACATTTCCAATATCCTCGCCCACGTGGAAATTCAGTAAGAGTAATGTATATGCCAATAATATGATGGTCCGACCGCATTCTGTCCCCTATCAACACTTTTTAACTTTTGGTGCCAACGAGAATGACATAAGAAAGAAGTCAAGACGATTAGCTTGATTGAGTCTCCGCCATGTATATCTCACTAGATCAGGATATTTAAGCCTCCATATATCTACTAGTTCTAATGTTATTCTTTTGTTATTATCTGCTAAGCCATTACAATTATAACTGGCTATACTTATTTCACCATATACCATAATGAGATACAAGTTTCAAAACTATTTATCATTGTACAGTAAGGGAAAAAAGTATTTGATCCCCTGCTGATTTTGTATGTTTGCCCACTGACAAAGACATGATCAGTCTATAATTTTAATGGTAGGTTTATTTGAACAGTGAGAGACAGAATAACAACAACAAAATCCAGAAAAATGCATGTCAAAAATGTTATACATTTATTTGCATTTTAATGAGGGAAATAAGTATTTGATCCCCTCTCAATCAGAAAGATTTCTGTCTCCCAGGTGTCTTTTATACAGGTAACGAGCTGAGATTAGGAGCACACTCTCCAAAGAGCTCTCCAAGGATGTCAGGGACAAGATTGTAGACCTACACAAGGCTGGAATGGGCTACAAGACCATCGCCAAGCAGCTTGGTGAGGAGGTGAGAACAGTTGGTGAGATTATTCGCAAATGGAAGAAACACAAAGGAACTGTCAATCTCCCTCGGCCTGGGGCTCCAAGCAAGATCTCACCTCGTGGAGTTGAAATAATCATGAAAACGGTGAGGAATCAGCCCAGAACTACACGGGAGGATCTTGTCAATGATCTCAAGGCAGCTGGGACCATAGTCACCAAGAAAACAATTGGTAACACACTATGCCGTGAAGGACTGAAATCCTGCAGCGCCCTCAAGGTCCCCCTGCTCAAGAAAGCACATATACATGCCCGTCTGAAGTTTGCCAATGAACATCTGAATGATTCAGATGAGAACTCGGTGAAAGTGTTGTGGTCAGATGAGACCAAAATCGAGACCAAAATCGAGCTCTTTGGCATCAACTCAACTCGCCGTGTTTGGAGGAGGAGGAATGCTGCCTATGACCCCAAGAACACCATCCCCACCGTCAAACATGGAGGTGGAAACATTATGCTTTGGGGGTGTTTTTCTGCTAAGGGGACAGGACAACTTCACCGCATCAAAGGGACGATGGACGGCGCCATGTACCGTCAAATCTTGAGTGAGAACCTCCTTCCCTCAGCCAGGGCATTGAAAATGGGTTGTGGATGGGTATTCCAGCATGACAATGACCCAAAACACACGGCCAAGGCAACAAAGGAGTTGCTCAAGAAGAGGCACATTAAGGTCCTGGAGTGGCCTAGCCAGTCTCCAGACCTTAATCCCATAGAAAATCTGTGGAGGGAGCTGAACGTTCGAGCTGCCAAATGTCAGGCTCGAAACCTTAATGACTTGGAGAAGATCTGCAAAGAGGAGTGGGACAAAATCCCTTCTGAGATGTGTGCAAACCTGGAGGCCAACTACAAGAAACGTCTGACCTCTGTGATTGCCAACAAGGGTTTTGCCACCATGTACTAAGTCATGTTTTGTAGAGGGGATCAAATACTTATTTCCCTCAATAAAATGCAAATCAATTTATAACATTTTTGACATGGGTTTTTCTGGATTTTTTTGTTGTTATTCTGTCTCTCACTGTTCAAATAAACCTACCATTAAAATTATAGACTGATCATGTCTTTGTCAGTGGGCAAACATACAGAATCAGCAGGGGATCAAATACTTTTTTCCCTCACTGTATATAGCTATTTAAAAATATATATCTATTCAAATATCTTGCATATCTTATTTTGCAGCATTATCAATTAATATGCATAATAATGTCGGCAGTTCATGCGTAGGATTTTAACCTATAACCCGGATTGCCATTGTATTATATTACATTTTTGACAAGCAATTATTATTTTAGCAAACAATTATTGTGGTTCATCCTATATTCTCCCTAACATCCTTACCCCCCTTGCAACAGATGTGGGATATTTTGTTTACATTTTTAGTCATTTAGCAGACGCTCTTATCCAGAGGGACTTACAGTTAGTGAGTACATACATTTTCATACTGGATAAACACACACGCACATACGCTAACACACTCAACCCCTTTCCTCCACAATCAACCATAAAATCAGATGCTCAACGGTTGTTACATCCCAGAGCCCAACTCAAGAAAGGACCTGATTTATGAATGCATATACGAATGCATATATAGTTACAGCTGTTTGAGAAAGCATGCAAGATTGAGCAAAAATTGACAACAATGTGAGATTTGATTAATCTATTTAATCTATGTCAAGTCCTAGGTGATGGAGATCAGATCCACCCTCTTCACCTGAGACACAAACACTCTGGTCCCCCGTTGTAACCATTTTCCCCCAGCATCTCCGTGCAGTCAGACCTTTGATTATTTTGTGCCACCTGGGCCACAATGATAAGCCCCCTCTCTGATTGTCCGAGTGTGACCCCCTCCCCATGGGTTACTGCAGCCAGTGTTGCCAGCACTGCCACTACCTGGGTGGGGGTACCCCAGCGGAATCCCCATCGGCTAGGTACAAGGTCGTCAAGGTTCTCATTAGCAGCTTTGAGAATTTCCTTGTATTTTATGCTCTCCCATCAGGGGGCTCTGGCTTTGTAGGACCAACCCTGCCAGGCAGGCTCAGAATCTTGAGGGGGCGGTGCTGCTCAAGTAGGTCTCTGACCGCATTTATGTTTTTGGCTGCATATGCGCAACTCACAGCAGGTCCATAAAACAGATGGGGACTTCTCTTTGGTGTATGGGTCGCTCAGGTGGGTGTCTAGGATATAGAGTTGGGGATCGCTCCATCATGATAGGACAATAAAAAATAAATAAATATTAGATGTATACTATATTTTAAAATGTATATCCCTCATCTGCACAAAATTGAAAGCTCTCTCTCACAACCCCTGCTCACAGACACATGTTGGTTCTGGGATATGCAACCATTTCCTTTCTCAATCACTTAAAGCCACACTTATTCAAACTCAAAAACGCACACCACACCTTCCATCACAATTCATCCACACATACCCACATACTGTGCAGCATGGTGTTTCAAATCCCTGTCATTCCTGTGTGTAGTCGTCTTTTCTTAGTATTATATTTAATGAAGGCCTATTATTCTGTAATGACTAAGTAATGATATGCATTAAACATACATTACACAGTATCTCCATGTGGAGAGAAAAACAACAACACATTTTAAAAATCTAGTTTTCAACAACATTATTTTTTGGTAGTTTACAACAAAAGTATCAAACATCAGTATGTGTAACTCAGAATGTATCATTCATCTCCACAGTAATGTAATTAGACGAGCTGGCATTTGCAGTGTAACTTCTGCTGCCTTGTCCATTTGTGTCACAGCTAAGCCTTGCATTGATTAGTGCTGAGAGGTGAGCACTGCACAGCACAGCCAACCTGCTTGGCGTGTGTGTGAGTTCGTGTTTGACTTCACTAGGCCACTGGCAGCATATGTCCATGGCTTGTGTGACTATGCATGAGGCATCACCATAGTGTTATTGTTGTGTAGTGAGGCTCAATGGTGGTTTGACAATGACTGTGTCACAGCCTTTTGTTTGTCAAGGAGAGTGAAGGCAACGCCCCAAACCAAGCCTGGCTGTTCAGGAGCAGAGCAGAGAGATGTCAATGGATACACCACAACACTAATAAATTAAGAGAGCGATAGAGAGAGGGGGGACAGAGAGAGAGAGAGTGTGTGTGTGTGTGTGTGTGTGTGTGTGTGTGTGTACGTGCATGCATGCGAGCTTGTGTGTGTGCGTGTCTATTTGTGTGTGTGTGTGTTTGTGTGTGCGTGCTCTCTCGCTCTGCCACAAGCATTGTCTTTCTGTGATTCCTGTGCATCCTCCCTCCCGCCCAGTCCTACTTTAACACAAAGAGAATGGCGGGAGGGAGGCCTCCACTACACACTACCCTGCCCATTTAGCTGGTAACCCAAACCACCTCCTCCATTGCTTATACAAGAAAGACCCTACTCACCATTCTCTCTAGGGGGCCAGGGTTGGGGTGAATTGGTTGAATTAAAAGATTGTCATAGGAAAAAAATTGACTGAATTGAAAATAATCTTCTTTAACGTTGGGGGACCTGGGTTGGCTCTCAACCACACTTCAACATTTTGATGATTAGTGTGTTATGTAAAACATTTCAAACTAAACTTTTTGTTTTGCCCATCTGTGGCTTGAGGCGAGTGCCACGTCTGCACCTTCAGCTGTTATCAGTGATTATTCACAGAGCTGAGCTGTGACTCTGTGGAGCTGTCACACTGTTAATTGGCCTAGCAGCTACTCAATGATTCATGATCTGGGTTTAATGTCACCAACCTCACATGCCACCCACCCACCCGACCCACTCCTGACTGACTGACTGACACTTATCCCACAGTCCCACTGTATGTTTCTCTGTCTATCTGTTACACTGTCTGTCTGTCTGTCTATCTGTCAGACAGACAGACAGACAGACAGACAGACAGACAGACAGACAGACAGACAGACAGACAGACAGACAGACAGACAGACAGACAGACAGACAGACAGACAGACAGACAGACAGACAGACAGACAGACAGACAGACAGACAGACAGACAGACAGACAGACAGACAGACAGACAGACAGACAGAGATGTTTGGTTGATCAGTCTGTCCATTGGTCGGTCTGATCTTTTTCACCCTTCCATTTCTCCTGTTCTAATTCTTCACACAGCAATTTGACTTCAGACCAATCAAATCACTTCCTTTGCAAAACATCATTTTCAGAAAAATATGTCTGTTTCTGTTCTGCTTGTGTTGATGTCCTGCAGTAGCTAGCTTCCTAAGCCATGGATGGAGATGGGGATTTAGCCTTGTGATTTTGACTTAATTATCTGTACAGGCCAATGATTATGATGGCAATTCTGATCTAACCATAAATGAATATGTTGTGCCACTGGCCTGAGACGATTGAAGTTCAATATGTAGCCTAGATGTAGCCTAGTAGGCTCACATTAACTAGCTAGCTAGCTTAGCTGGTTCATTGTTTTCGCTTTTGGTATCTTTAAGTTTGTTCTCACTGTATTAAACTAAGCAAATATAGCCTAGTTGATTTGATGATGTCTAAATGTTTAAGTTGTAATGGTGCTGGAATAGCGGAGGCAGTGCTCCTGTTGTCTTTGTGCTGACTTGCTGTAACTCTGTGGTTCTGAGTAACTCTGTGGTTCTAAATCAGTAGTTGTTTAGTAAACTGTCAGAAACATTAACTTGCTTGACCATACTGCAGGTGATATAACTGTTTGATACATGTAATATTTGCTTTGTGGACTTCACCGGAAAGATGTTGCTTTCCTGTTTTGTGATGAAACTAACGTATGTGTAGTTGAATTTATTCCGCCACTGTGTGACTGTTGTCTTTTTGTTGTCACAGCCTTATTGTATGTCACAGTGGCGTATGAACGAATGGGTTATAGAGCAAA
The DNA here is from genome assembly GCF_964263955.1 of Coregonus lavaretus. Classification (NCBI taxonomy): domain Eukaryota; kingdom Metazoa; phylum Chordata; class Actinopteri; order Salmoniformes; family Salmonidae; genus Coregonus; species Coregonus lavaretus. The sequence goes on from NW_028161155.1 coordinate 42,871, forward strand.
CAACACAATTATCACAACATAGGTTTAATATGGCTTTGTTATTGGCTTGACTTCCTCAGTGATTTTACCCACGCACCACTACTGCGGCTTTGGGCTACATAACTGCTGGCCTACATATCTTTACAAAAGCCAAGATGAAACATGTTTGATAAAATATATCATAGGACGACTACTTTGTCTATTTGTAGATTGACAAGATTGTGTAATTGTATCGCTGTGACAAGACAACACACAAGCTGCATCCAATAATCAGGACAATCAAAATTGTCTAAAAGGAAATGATCAGATAAAACATAGACATACACTGAGTGTACAAACATTAGGAACACCTTCCCAATATTGAGTTGCAGACCCTTTTTCCCTCAGAACAGCCTCAATTTGTCGAAAGCGTTCCACAGGGATGCTGGCCAATGTTGACTCCAATGCTTCCCACCGTTGTGTCAAATTGGCTGGATGTTCTTTGGGTGGCAGACCATTATTGATACACACGGGAAACTGTTGAGATTGAAAACCCAGCAGCGTTGCAGTTCTTGACACAAACAGGTGGGCCAGGCACCTACTACAATACCCTGTTCAAAGGCACTTAAATCTTTTGTCTTGCCCATTCACCCTCTGAATGGCATACATGAACAATCCATGTCTTAATTGTCTCAAGGCTTAAAAATCCTTCTTTAACCTGTCTCCGCCGCTTCATCTGCACTGATTGAAGTGGATTTAACAAGTAACATCGATAAGGGATCATAGCTTTCACCTGGATTCACTTGGTCAGTTTATGTCATGGAAAGAGCAGGTATTCCTAATGTTTTGTACACTCAGTGTACAGTAAAATAGATTGGGAAGAAGCAGAACAACAGACTACAGGACATATCCTATCTTCGACTGCTTTCTACTCTGTCCTCTGTCATCTGCGTCAATAGCCAATAGGCCAATTGGCCAGACCTTCAAACATTCAGAGCCTGTCAGTTCATGACCTTTCCCTGGGGATCACCATGGAGATGCTGTTGTCAAAGTGGCTGGCGGGCTGGCTGTCCTACGCTCACGCAGCAATAACAGTGTCTGCTCCCAAATGGCATGCTATTCCCTACGGGCCCTGGTCAAAAGTAGTGCACTATAAAAGGAATAGGGGGCCATTTAGGACGCATTCAGTGACTCAGCTCTGGGCTCTGAAGCTTCGGAATGCTGCCTGCAGTTGATATTTAGATTGTTGTTCAAAGTTCTTTCACAGACAAGACAACATGTTTTCGGACTGAAACGTCTGTCGTGCGTGGCTGCTAGCTAGGACATGCTGCATGTGAAAGAAATAACTTTTATTTTTCAATCGAAATATCAGATGATGCAACTATGTCAAGTCGGTTCTGGACCATTTCTTCACTTTCATACTGTGAGACTATTGGCTTCCAGCATTGCTTAAAAATTGTTTATTTGTTTTTTTTTGCATGTTCCAACGTTATCAGATACTTGGGAAGGCTGTTGTAGAGGTTAAACATTGGACTCCCTCCTCCCTCCCCTCCTCGTCTCTCCACCCTCCTCCTCCTCCCCTCGCCCCTCCCTCCCCCCAGGCCATGTTTATTTACCTTCCCACAATGCATTGGAATCTAGATGACAGAGCAGCAGCAGGGTGTCCTGAGCCAAATGGATAAGTGAAAATGTGTTGCAGTTAGACTGGTTATCAATCACTCAGGCTGAACTGAAACTACAGCTAAGACAAATAGGGGAAATGCAAGTTTGGGGAGTAACTGATTACATGTAATCTGACTACAAAAAAACTAACTGGAATCATTTAGCAGCAAAAATATTGTAATCAGATTACAGATACTTTTGAAAAACTACATGATTACTTTTAATTCATAAAGGACATTGGCAAAAATATTTCGACACCTTTCTGTTTTCTCAATGACATTCAATTCAGCAGTGAAAAAAGGTGCAAGTTTAAGTTTGTTGTACCTGAGTGAGTCTGACCTCAAGTCAGAGGCCACTATGACGACACACTAAATGTGTTTGATGGACCCTTTTTGTTTTCTTCAAATCCTAAAGTAACTGAAAGTAATCAGATTACATTACTGAGTTTGGGTAATCCAAAGTTTCTTTACTGATTACAATTTTGGACAGGTAATTGTAACGGATTACATTTAGAAAGTAACCTACCCAAGCCAGGGGAAATGCATTTAGCTAATGGCATACAGTATATGTAGACTAGCTTTATGTAGAAACAAACGCTTGTTTTGTGGTTTCTTGAAACGTGACTGAAAGTTTAAATAATTAAAGTCTTCTTTACAATGTATGTTGAAATTGATTCATATTTGGAAGTTATTCTTACCATGTGAATGTTAGTTATCTAGAAATATCTACAAGTGCCACCAGTGGTACGAAGTAGTGTCAGATGTCTGTATTTAACGTAATTAAGTTTAAACCCCAGTGAAAGTGACTGATTTGACATACAGTAGCCTACATCAAACTCACAACAACTTTTGCATAGATAATCTTCGTTACAGTACAGAAATATCCTGACCCTGTTTCATGTTTATTTTTAAAAGAGCCCAAAGTACAATGTCATCCTCTGCAGCCTGAGAGGACCTCTGAAAACAACACTGTACACTTCCTGTCTGATTGGGCCTGGTGTGTGTGTGTGTGTGTGTGTGTGTGTGTGTGTGTGTGAGCGAGAGAGAGAGAGAGAGATAGATAGATAGAGCCAGGGCCCCAAAGGAAGCAGCTGTATTTATAGCTGTGTTCTTCACCACCAAGCTCCACCACAACAACAGCAGCAGCAATCAGACCTGGGTTCAAATAGTATTTGAATTCCTACAAATATATGAGCATTTGCTTGAGCCTGGCTGGAGTGCCAGATGGACGGGGTTTGGACTTTTGAGACTGTTCGATTGGATACATTGCACGAGACAAGCTCAGTTAAGTAGAGCTAAAGTCTTTGAAAGAAAACAAATGCTAGTGGGTCCTAGTGGACATAATTGTGAAACAAACCCCAAAATAGCAGAGGACGTAGAGTCATAGGATATATTTTCCTAGGCATGTTGTGTTATCATTTAGAGGTATTCTGAGAACAGAGATGTTTTTGATTGTGTAGTGGGTGTATTGAAAAAAGGAACCCCATACAGTTAAAAAAAGTATGTCCTACTTGCCTTCAATAATAGCCTAATTGCAGAGTTATAGCATAGGCCTAGGCCTATAACTTGTGCAACCCACACAGTGGGTCTTTAAAACCATACCAAGGACAGGAGTAGCCTTCTCTTTATTTGGGGTCTCATTGACCAAGGAGAACCCCTTCAGACACTTTTTAAAAATGTACAATATTTGTATAGTTATTATCATCACAACAGCAATCAGAAGTCCTTCTTTCTTTGCATACATCTTGATAATGATTGAATTTCATATCTAATAAAGGACTTTCTTCATTCTAGGTAGATATATAAGATTTCCATTTAATATTTTCTGGTCTTTGAGAGAGTCTGTCTGGCTACTCAAATATATCCCTCCACTCTATTAGAAAATATTTCTTAATTATTAAAGATGTACTGATACAACAAATAGTAAACCCACCAAATATAAAAAGCAGAGACCACCTGGTCCTCCTGGGCCACAATACAATAGCAGCGCCCCCAACTAGAAAAACAAGGAATCTAGGAAATATAGATAGAGAGAGAAAAAGAGAAAGAGAGAGCAAGAGGGAGCTTCTCAGGTTGCTTGGCATGTAGAACCATGCAGGGCTCTGGGGTTGGAGGGGTGGGGGAAGGGCAGGGTGCTCTCTTTGCTCTCGCTCATCCCCCCCCCCCCCCCCCCCCCCCCCCACCCCCCCTCCCCTCCTCTCTCTCGCGCGCTCTCTCCCTGCACCAATAAAGAGGAAGCAGGGGGAACACAAACAAAGACGCGGCCCAACGGCTCTCTCACCGCAGCGCCAGGAAACACTGCAGGGTTAGAGAAGAGAAGGGGGAGGGGAGAGAGAGAAGGAGGGAGAGAAGGAAGGGGAGAGAAGGAAAGGAGGGAAGACAAAGGAAGAGAGGAGGACGAGGATAAGGAGACCAGCTCACAGCAGGTGTGCTCCAGCAGGCAGGCAGCCTTCTATTCTAGTACGGCTCAATGCTGCCTGCTTCCTACCTTCAGCCCTCCTGAGCACACACACAGAGATAGGAGAGCTCATCTATTCTAGTACGGCGCAATGCTGCCTGCTTCCTTCCTTCAGCCCTCCTGAGCACACACACAGAGAAAGGAGAGCGCATCTATTCTAGTACGGCTCAATGCTTCCTGCTACCTTCCTTCAGCCTCCTGAGCACACACACAGAGATAGGAGAGCTCAATGATACACAGTTTATGGTGCATGTATCTGTCTTTATATTTCTATATAATTTTCTTGGACACTCAAGCTACTATATTTTGCTTGACACTGATATGGAATCACATGGGCTGTTGATTCTTGTTGCAGAGGTGCTGTGCTGTTCTCACCCTGCCTACTCCCCTCCTCCGCTCCCTCCCTCCCCCCTCCATGTGCTTTCACTCTATCTTACATGAAATGAATAGGGCTATACTCCATACACGTGCCACTGCCACCATAACCTCTCTCCTCTCCAAGGAAAAGCAGGTACGAGCTCCTCAAATCCATTAGGGATGCAACAAGAAAATATACACTACCGGTCAAAAGTTTTAGAACACTTACTCATTCAAGGGTTTTTGTTGTATTTTTTACTATTTTCTACATTGTAGAATAGTGAAGACATCAAAACTATGAAATAACACATATGGAATCATGTAGTAACTAAATCAAAATATATTTTATACTTGAGATTCTTCAAATAGCCACCCTTTGCCTTGATGACAGCTTTACACACATTCTCTCAACCAGCTTCACCTGGAATGCTTTTCCAACAGTCTTGAAGGAGTTCCCATATATGCTGAGCACTTGTTGGCTGCTTTTACTTCACTCTGTGGTCCGACTCATCCCAAATCATCTCAATTTGGTTGAGGTTGGGGGATTGTGGAGGCCAGGTCATCTGATACAGCACTCCATCACTCTCCTTCTTTACACAGCCTGGAGGTGTGTTGGGTCATTGTCCTGTTGAAAAAGAAATGATAGTCCCAATAAGCCCAAACCAGATGGGATGGCATATCGCTGCAGAATGCTGTGGTAGCCATGCTGGTTAAGTGTGCCTTGAATTCTAAATAGATCACAGATAGTGTCACCAGCAAAGCACCCCCACACCATAACACCTCCTCCTCCATGCTTTACGGTGGGAAATACACATGCAGGGATCATCCGTTAACCCACACCGCGTCTCACAAAGACACGGCGGTTGGATCCAAAAATCTCCAATTTGGACTCCAGACAAGGACACATTTCCACTGGTCTAATGTCCATTGCTCGTGTTTTTTTTTTCATTGTCTTTTGTTTGGAGTGCTCCATGTGAGCAATGAGTTTGTGTGTGGTTGCTCTGTTCTGATAACATTGAGGGAGCGGGCGCGCCTGAGCATGCCAACCTGCTAAGTTGATACAATGTTGCACTTCACTAGCAATAGCTCAAATCAAAACAGATAGAAAGGGGGGCAGACAGGCAGAGTAGAGATTAATGCGATTGAAAGAACCTGAATTTTCATCATCATATTTTCTACTGTTTATTTGTCGGCTTTAGACCTATATATTTTACTTAGTTGACGATGGAAGTTATAGGCCTAATGCTGCATTGGCCTATAGGCTATCTCTGAGTTCCATGCGCTAATTTCTTTAGCTGTCAATGGATCATGGTGTATCAATGTGTCCATAAGGCGAAGGCAGGCGCTCTTGCATTAGTTGAATTTAACATTTAGAATTGTAAGAAATAACCACATGATAATAATTTTGAGAAACGAAAATGTTATTATTGAAATTAAACTATTCCACAACAATGCGCATATAAAAATAATCATAACTGGCACACAGATAGGTAGAAATGGTAGGGTAAATTGTAAGCTTCCCCAAACTTGAAACTCAGTGTGGTCCCGTGGAAAAAACGGGCCTGCCTATAGAAATCAAATGCCCATCCATCTGATTTGTTTTGGCGCCGGCCCTGTCTCTACTGCAGTCCCATTGATGTTGATCGGGGCATGTTCCCTCCTCTGCTTCCTGAAGTCAATAATCAACTCCTTTGTTTTGCTGACGTTGAGGGTGAGGCTGTTGTCATGACACCACAATGCCAGTTCACTTACCTCCTTCCTATAGGCTGACTCGTCGTTGGTTATCAGGCCTACAACCGTGGTGTTGTCAGCAAACTTGATGATGGAGTTGGTGTCGTGCAAAGCCACGCAGTTGTGGGTGAACAGGGAGTACAGCTGAGGACTGAAGACACACCCCTGGGGGGCCCCTGTGTTAAGAGTCAGTGTGGAGGAGATGTTGTTGCCAATCCTTACAGCCTGTGGTCTGCCCGTCGGGAAGTCCAAGATCCAGTTGCACAGGGTGGTATCCAGACCCAGGCTCTGAGCTTGGTGTCGAGCTTGGAGGGTACAATAATGTTGAATGCTGAACTGTAGTCTTTGAACAGCATTTTCACATAGGTGTTCCTCTTGTCCATATGTCCTACGGCCGTTTGAAAAGCGATGGAAATGGCATTTTCCGTGGAACTGTTGGAGCTGTAGGCAAATTGGAGTAGGTCCTGTGTGCCTGGTATGCTGGCTTTGATGTGAGCCATGATCAGCCTCTCGGTGGTGGTCTCCTTAAAGCAGGTGGGGAATACAGCCTGGGACAGGGACAGGTTGAAAATGTCAGAGAAGACGCCTGCCAGCAGGTCAGCACACACTCTGAGGACGTGGCCAGGGATGCCATCTGGGCCGGCGGCTTTGTGAGTATTCAGTCTTTTGAGAGTTTTGCTCACGTCAGCCTCAGAGCACAAAAGTCATCTGGAGAAGCAATAGTCTTCCTGGATGGCTCGGTATTGTCTGCCTCGAAGCGAGCATTGAATGCGTTAAGCTCGTCTGGGAGAAACGCACAGCTGGATTTGCATTTGTAGTCTGTGATGGTCTGTAGTCCTTGCCATATGCGATGCTAGTCTGAGTTGTCGAACATCAATTCATGTTTGAGTCTACACTACCGGTCAAAAGTAGGTACGAGCTCCTCAAATCCATTAGGGATGCAACAAGACAATATACGCTACCGGTCAAAAGTTTTAGAACACCTACTCATTCAAGGGTTTTTCTTTATTTTTTACTATTTTCTACATTGTAGAATAATAGTGAAGACATCAAAACTATGAAATAACACATATGGAATCATGTAGTAACAAAAAAAGCATTAAACAAAATATACTTTATATTTGAGATTCGTCAAATAGCCACCCTTGATGACAGCTTTGCACACATTCTCTCAACCAGCTTCATGAGCTAGTCACCTGGAACGCATTTCAATTAACAGGTGTGCCTTCTTAAAAGTTATTTTGTGGAATTTCTTTCTTTCTTAACTTTGAGCCAATCAGTTGTGTTGTGACAAAGTATGAGTGGTATACAGAAGATAGCCCTATTTGGTAAAAGACCAAGTCCATATTATGGCAAGAACAGCTCAAATAAGCAAAGAAAAACGACAGTCCATCATCACTTTAAGACAAGAAGCTCAGTCAATATGGACAATTTCAAGAACTTTGAAAGTTTCCTCAAGTGCAGTCGCAAAAACCATCAAGCGCTATGATGAAACTGTCTCTCATGAGGACCACCACAGGAATGGAAGACCCTGCTGCAGAGGATAAGTTCATTAGACTTATTAGCCTCAGAAATTGCAGCCCAAATAAATGCTTCACAGAGTTCAAGTCACAGACACATCTCAACATCAACTGTTCAGAGGAGACTGTGTTAATCAGGCCTTCATGGTCGAATTGCTGCAAAGAAACCACTACTAAAGGACACCAATAAGAAGAAGAGACTTGCTTGGGCCAAGAAACACGAGCAATGGACATTAGACCAGTGGAAATTTGTCTTTGACTGACCTTCATGTCTTAAAGTAATGATGGACTGTCGTTTCTCTTTGCTTATTTGAGCTGTTCTTGCCATAATATGGACTTTGTCTTTTACCAAATAGGACTATCTTCTGTATACCCCCCCCCCCCCCCTTGTCACAACACAACTGATTGGCTCAAATGCATTAAGAAGGAAAGAAATTCCACAAGTTAACTTTTAAGAAGGCACACCTGTTAATTGAAATGCATTCCAGGTGACTACCTTAACACCGGCCCTGAGTACAGAGAGTTACGAGTTTTAAGGTCCTCTGCATCCACATCACTTAGGACTTGTCATGGACCAACAACACTACCACTCTTGTCAAGATGGCGCAACAGTGTCTCTACTTCCTAAGGCGGCTGAAGAAATTTGGCATGCCCCCCCGGGTCCTCTCCAAATACTACCGCTGCACCATCGAGAGCGTCCTGACCGGTTGCATCACAGCCTGGTATGGCCATTGCTCCGTCCACGACCACAAGGCCCTCCAGAAGGTGGTGAAGACGGCCCAGTACATCACTGGGACCGTGCTCCCACCCATCCAGGACATCTACTCGAAACGGTGCCTGAGGAAGGCACGCAGCATCATCAAGGACCCCACACACCCCAGCCACGAGCTGTTCTCTCCCTTACCGTTGGGCAGATGGTTTCGGAGCATGAGGTCTGATACCAACAGGCTCAGAGACAGTTTCTATCTACAAGCCATCAGACTGCTGAACACTTGAACTGGACTGACCACCTGCTCTGATTCTCAGCACCTTAGCACACAGGCATTCACTCATGCATTCACTCATGCACACACCCACACACACACACATTTATATATACATTAATGCTACACACACTTACGCTACAACGTATTATTCTATTCTACTGCCATTTGCTTTATGTTCGCATTCTTATCTTTTATTATTTCTTATTGTTGTTGTATTTTTGAGAAGGAACCAGCAAGTAAGCATTTCGTTGGACGATGTACAGTCGAAGTCGGAAGTTTACATACACCTTAGCCAAATACATTTAAATTCAGTTTTTCACAATTCCTGACATTTAATCCTAGTAAAAAGTCCCTGTCTCAGGTCAGTTAGGATCACCACTTTATTTTAAGAATGTGAAATGTCAGAATAATAGTAGAGAGAATGATTTATTTCAGCTTTTATTTCTTTCATCACATTCCCAGTGGGTCAGACTCAGAAGTTTACATACACTCAATTAGTATTTGGTAGCATTGCCTTTACATTGTTTAACTTGGGTCAAACATTTTGGGTAGCCTTCCACAAGCTTCCCACAATAAGTTGGGAGAATTTAGGCCCATTCCTCCTGACAGAGCTGGTGTAACTGAGTCAGGTTTGTAGGCCTCCTTGCTCGCACACACTTTTTCAGTTCTGCCCACAGATTTTCTATAGGATTGAGGTCAGGGCTTTGTGATGGCCACTCCAATACCTTGACTTTGTTGTCCTTAAGCCATTTTGCCACAACTTTGGAAGTATGCTTGGGGTCATTGTCCATTTGGAAGACCCATTTGCGACCAAGCTTTAACTTCCTTACTGATGTCTTGAGATGTTGCTTCAATATATCCACATAATTTTCCTTCCTCATGATGCCATCGATTTTGTGGAGTGCACCAGTCCCTCCTGCAGCAAAGCACCCCCACAGCATGATGTTGCCACCCCCATGCTTCACGGTTGGGATGGTGTTCTTCGGCTTGCAAGCCCCCCTTTTTCCTCCAAACATAACAATGGTCATTATGGCCAAACAGTTCTATTTTTGTTTCATCAGACCAGAGGACATTTCTCCAAAAAGTATGATCTTTGTCCCCATGTGGAGTTGCAAACCGTAGTCTGGCTTTTTTATGGCGGTTTTGGAGCAGTGACTTCTTCCTTGCTGAGCTGCCTTTCAGGTTATGTCGATATAGGACTCGTTTTACTGTGGCTATAGATACTTTTGTACCTGTTTCCTCCAGCATCTTCACAAGGTCCTTTGCTGTTGTTCTGGGATTGATTTGCACTTTTCGCACCAAGGTACGTTCATCTCTAGGAGACAGAACGCGTCTCCTTCCTGAGGGTATGACGGCTGCGTGGTCCCATGGTGTTTATACCTCCGTACTATTGTTTGTACAGATGAATGTTGTACCTTCAGGCATTTGGAAATTGCTCCTAAGGATTAAACAGACTTGTGGAGGTCAACAAAAAAAATTCTGAGGTCTTGGCTGATTTCTTTTGATTTTCTCATGATGTCAAGCAAAGAGTCACTGAGTTTAAAGGTAGGCCTTGAAATACATCCACAGGTACACCTCCAATTGACTCAAATTATGTCAATTAGCCTATCAGAAGCTTCTAAAGCCATGACATCATTTTCTGGAATTTTCCAAGCTGTTTAAAGGCACAGTCAACTTAATGTATGTAAACTTCTGACCCACTGGAATTGTGATACAGTGAATTATAAGTGAAATAATCTGTCTGTAAACAATTGTTGGAAAAATGACTTGTGTCATGCACAAAGTAGATGTCCTAACCGACTTACCAAAACTATAGTTTGTTAACAAGAAATTTGTGGAGTGGTTGAAAAACGAGTTTAATGACTCCAACCTAAGTGTATGTAAACTTCCGACTTCAACTGTATATACCATGCGTATCCCATACATACGACTAATACAAATCACCTCTCCACTCCTCTCTTTGTCAACTCCATGGTGTTCTATTCTGTTTTGTAGCTGTGTGATTTAGTGAAGCCCATTTAACATGTGATCACTCTGCTGGAGACCAGAGCTACTGTTGGTGTTATGGAGGAAGACAATGGTCAGCTGACTTGTTGTTGCCAGCTAGCATGGTAAAAGTACTGTACAGGGAGTTTCTGGGCAAGGAGATGTCGTTAGGCTACTGTAACATATCCCAGTCTGACAATCTTTTAAGAACTATTTCAGAAAGAGAGAGAGAGAGAGAAAGAGCAAGAGAGAAAACAAATAAATGGCCTGAGTCTGGAGAAACAACATTCCATGAATTTTAAGAATAGCATGGTGCTGGACTGGACCATATGCTCTCAGCTAAAGTCCAACCACTACAGTTCAGACAACAGAGAGAGAAAAAGAAAGAGAGAGAGAGAGAGAGAGAGAGAGAGACAGACAGACAGATAGAGGTTGTGAGGTCTCACCAACCAAGAATTCACAGAATGGGACAAACACCAAATTCTGCAAATGTATCATCAGAGTTCAACGTAAAACACCAAATATTTCATGCAGACCAGAATTAGGATGATTCCTGCTAATTATCAAAATCCAGAAAATAGCAAACAAATTCTACAGTGGCCTAAAAGCCATCACTTACAGAGAGATTAACCTAGACAAGAGTCCCCTCAGCAAGCTGGTCCTTGGGCTCTGTACACAAACACAAACAGACCCAGGACAGCAACACAATGAAACCCAACAAAATCATGAGAAAACAAAACGATAATTACTTGACACATTGGAAAGAATCAACAACAAAAACGGAGCAAACAGGAATGTTAATTGGCTCTAAACAGAGAATAGACAGTAGCAGAATACCTCACCACTGTGACTGACCCCAAAATAAGAAAAGCTTTGACTATGTACAGACTCAGTGAGCATAGCCTTGCTATTGAGAGAGGCTGCCATAGGCAAATCCAATCTTGATGAACTCCCATATCTATTAGGTGAAATACCACCATTTTCCACCACAGCAGCAAGATGTGTGACCTTTTGCCACAAGAAAAGGGCAACCAGTGAAGCACAAACAACATTGTAAATACAACATATATTTGTATCTGTTTATTTATTTTCCCTTTCGTACTATTTGCACATTGTTACAACACTGTACATGGCCAATAATAAATATAACATTTGAAATGTCTATATTCTTTTAAAACTTTTGTGAGTGTAATGTTTACTGTTAATTTCCCTTGTTTCTTTCCCTTTTGTTTATTGTCTATTTCACTTGATTGGCAATGTAAACATATGTTTCTCATGCCAATAAAGCCCTTTGAATGTAATTGAGAGAGAGAGAGAGTATCATAGGATAGCACTCTGCCAAAGCCAAAAGTCTGCTAGGTTTGTTGGCAAATCTGAGCTATCTTTCCTTTCCTCGGATTAGGAAACAAAACATGTTTATGAGGAATCTCAGATGAGTTATTTTTCACTCCCATGTACAGACACCCATCATACACACACAGTCACATAGTCACAGCATTACTCACAGTCAGTCACTCAGTCAGTCAAACCAGGAAGTTACAGACATGACTGTCTGACCAACAGCTTCCTGTCCCCTCTATTGATAGACGGATGTTTTCTATCCGTCTCTTATATCATCCACAACAACCGTTCTATTTCCACAACTATCAAACTATGTGTGTTGGGATAATATGGAAGAAGTAAGACCCTGGTGTAAAATAAACATTGACTGTAGTGCATCTTTCTTAACTTCTTGTATATATTTTTTTTTTCCTGGATAATTGGATAGTACACATTGTCAATTTTCTACTGGGGATTATAAACTGGGTGGTTCGAGCCCTGAATGCTGATTGGCTGACAGCTGTGTTATATCAGACCGTATACCATGGGTATGACAAAACATGTATTTTTACTGCTCTAATTACGTTGGTAACCAGTTTATAATAGCAGTAAGGCACCTCGGGGGGTGTGGTATATGGCCAATATACCACGGCTAAGGGTTGTATCCAGGCACTCAGCATTGCGTTGTGCATAAGAACAGCCCTTAGCCGTGGTATATTGGCCATATACCACACCCCCTCGGGCCTTATCGCTTAATAATAATGAAACCGATAACTCCAGCCTGATGTTGGTAGGGCAAGCCAGGCCTAGTGAAGGCAGGGTGGAGGGCCACCCTAACCTAGAAGGACAACTATGTGGGTGGCTAATGACAGGCAAATGGAGTCGTTGAAGCACAACCACCACTGACCAGGAGACACAGGAATCTAGTGAGAGGTGATGGTAGCCCTTCCCTCCCTCACTGACACACACACACAGGCATGCATGAAAACACACACACATCCAGTAAAACAACATATGCTCCATGTTACCTGGAGCAGCAAGTGGGTTGCCCCTCCCCCAGGCGGGGTGGAGGGAGAGGAGTGTGTGTGTGTGTTTTCGTGTGTGCCTGTGCCTGCATGTCTGAGTGTATGTGTTACTTTCAGGGAGCTAAAGAGGTGGGCCTATTGTGTGTCCCAGACAGAGGAAACTAGTAGAAGCCAGTGATGTATTGTATTGACCTCTGATGAGAACAAACAACACTGACTCATTATGTGTTACCTCGCCTCTCCAACTCACCTCCTCTCCACTCCTCCTGCCCAGCAGCTACAGAAGAGCAGTTAGCACCTCTCCTCCATGCATGTGTGTGTGTGTGTGTTTGTGTTTGTGTTTGTGTTTGTGAAGTGTTGTTTTCCTGTGGAGATTATAGAGGGAAGGGGTTAGTGTGGTGTGTTAACATCTAAACAGCACAGCTGTACAAACTACTCATATCCTCTACTTGTACAGAGAGAGAGAGCGAGAGAGATCTTCTGCACAGTTTCTGTCAGACCTGGGCCCTGACAGTAAATCCCAGTAAGACAAAAATAATGGTGTTCCAAAAAAGGTCCAGTTGCCAGGACCAGAAATACAAATTCCATCTAGACACCGTTGCCCTAGAGCACACATACAAATACCTCGGCCTAAACATCAGCACCACAGGTAACTTCCACAAAGCTGTGAACAATCTGAGACACAAGGCAAGAAGGGCCTTCCATGCCATCAAAAGGAACATAAAATTCGACATACCAATTAGGATCTGGCTAAAAATACTTGAATCAGTTGTAGAACCCATTGCCCTTTATGGTTGTGAAGTCTGGGGTCCGCTCACCAACCAAGAATTCAAAAAATGGGACAAACACCAAATTGAGACTCTGCATGCAGAATTCTGCAAAAATGTCCCCTGTTTACAACGTAAAACACCAAATAATGCATGCAGAGCAGAATTGGGCCGATACCCGCTAATTATAAAAATCCAGAAAAGAGCAGTTAAATTCTACAACCACCTAAAAGGAAGCGATTCCCAAACCGTCCATAACAAAGCCATCACCTACAGAGATGGAGAAGAGTCCCCTAAGCAAGCTGGTCCTGGGGCTCTGTTCACAAACACAAACAGACCCCACAGAGCCCCAGGACAGCAACGCAATTAGACCTAACCAAATCATTAGAAAACAACAAGATAATTACTTGACACATTGGAAAGAATTTACAAAAAAACGGAGCAAACTAGAATGCTATTTGGCCCTAAACAGAGTGTACACAGTGGCAGAATACCTGACCACTGTGACTGACCCAAAATTAAGGAAATCTTTGACTATGTACAGACTCAGTGAGCACAGGCTTGCTATTGAGAAAGGCCGCCGTAGGCAAGCCTGGCTCTCACGAGAAGACAGGCTATGTGCACACTGCCCACAAAATGATGTAGAAACTGAGCTGCACATCCTAACTTCCTGCCAAATGTATGACCATATTAGAGACACATACTTCCCTCAGATTACACAGACCCACAAAGAATTTGAAAACAAATCCAATTTGGATCAACTCCCATATCTATTGGGTGAAATACCACAGAGTGCAATCACAGCAGCAAGATTTGTGACCTGTTGCCACAAGAAAAGGGCAACCAGTGAAGAACAAACACCATTGTAAATACAACCATATTTATGTTTATTTATTTTCCCTTTTGTACTTTAACTATTTGCACATCGTTATAACACTGTATATAGCCATAATATGACATTTGAAATGTCTTTATTATTTTGTAACCTTTGTGAGTGTAATGTTTACTGTTCATATTATATTGTTTATTTCACTTTTGTTTATTATCTATTTTACTTGCTTTGGCAATGTAAACATATGTTTCCCATGCCAATAAAGCCCTTATGTTGAAATTGAATTGAGAGAGAGAGAGAGAGAGAGAGAGAGAGAGAGAGAGAGAGAGAGAGAGAGAGAGAGAGAGAGAGAGAGAGAGAGAGAGAGAAGAGAGAGAGAAAGAGAGAGAGAGAGAGAGAGAGAGAGAAGAACATTTACATCGCTAGCTATAGTCACAGCTTCCCATTTACTAAGATACCATTTATTCTGCCACTACATCGATATAAGCACACATTTTATTTTATGTAAGTGCCAATTTATTGCAATGCCCTTTTTAACAAGTTTATTTCCTTTCTGCCTATCTCTCTCTGCATAAGGTCAGGTTTAAGTCTACGTTCCAAATGGTTTAAGCCTGCATCCCAAATGGCACCCTATTCCTTATGGGCCCTGGTCAAAAGTAGTGCACTATGTAGAGAATAGGGTGCAGCTTGGGATGTAGCCATCATGTAGGAGCAGTAGCCTGAGCAGTCTATTGTGATTGGCCTTGCGTATGGCACTTTGGTTGCGCAATAAATAATTGCTTTGGCTAAAATTGCATTAATTGTGTTTGGACAACACATAAAGCCATTGAAAAGTTCATTGGAATATGAATACAAAGGATATAGTATGAACAGGGGGATG